>NC_080782.1:137955382-138032882 GCF_028018385.1 Neofelis nebulosa
CCAGATTTCCTGTGTGGGAAAGATCCGTGCAATTAAAGACACAGTAAAAATGTCTTCATGAAAGTCCAGCCATGACATGTATACTTGAGGGGAGGTGTACATAAACTTAGAGAACTCTCTTCAAGAAAAGCAAAATAAAGGACTTTGGTCAAGTCTTTGAGGATGGATTCTACCCTGTCTGGATCTAGAGAAACACTGAGCTGAAGAAAGCAGTGGGAACACCAGTGATCTAACTGGGCCCACTAGAGTCAAGACAAATACATAAACCCCAAATAGTAACTCCTTATTAAGGGTTTATCCTTCCAACAAGTGTTATTTTTTCCAACTTTCAAAACTACTTTAATTCACCTTTTCTCCTTTGCTGTTCCTGCGTGTGTGGAGTCAGTGAATCCAGTTTAAATCAGGAAATCACCCTTCTGGCTCTCATTCACAACAGACACAGAGAGCTTTCTCACATGTACAAATGGTGTGGAGCCTATAAAAACATAGCTTCGTAAGTTGTGATCATGACCTACTTTGGAAAAATTGCAATGACATCGGCAAGAGAGTAGGAAATACACTTGGTATATAGAACCAGTTCCAGGGCGACTCAGAAGCTGTGCCCACTGGGAAGAGGTGTGTTTGGGAGTCAGACTGATTGACTAAATAAATAATTAATCAATTCAGCTGTTTGTTTGTAAACTACCTGCTGTAAGCAGGCTGTGTTCCATACAACCCACCTGCCGTCGTGTTGAGAGTGCTTTGGATTTGGCGGCTTTCTCAGTGTTCCTATCCAGTTCCGTGCAGCGCTCCCAAGATACTTACAGAGGTAATAAAGAAAGTATCTCCTGGATATTCCATAGCTCTCAGCATTCGTTGGAAATCTGGCCTACACTCCCTCTGTGACCTGTGTATGATCTTTGGTGTCGGGTTCATGGATACTATTGAACGCACTTCTGTGCAGGAGGAGAGATAGACGGTGGGGGAGTGTCACCGCCCTGATGTCTTCCGTACGGCATCCCCGTGCAGTGTTGAAGATGGAATGGGTTAATGATCTGCAACTGGTAACCAGCTATTTTAATTCTTATTGGCAAGAAAGGCAATAATCAAAGGACTCCCATGGGAATGAATTATAATGATGTTAGCAATAAGCCTTCAAGTGAATTATGCTAATTAATTTCTGTAGGTCAGCATTATCCATCACCTCTATCATAAAAGGCAGGGAAGCCTCAATCCGGAGAAACAAAGTTGAATTTCAAAAGCCTTTTTGAGTGGGCATCCAGGGATTGGAATTTGTAGCTTTGCATTCCAAACGGGATGTTGAGTTTTAGAGAATCAGGACAATGCCCAAGGGGTTGACCCTCTTTCTTCTCTGTGGAGGTCATGCGCAGGGGAGTTGTGGGGCAAGTACTTGGAGCACCCAGAGGGGATACTTGTTCTGCAAACAAACAAACTTCAGTCCCCAAGACTCTCTAGTGTGCATCTTTGAAGGCATGAAATTCACACACACACACAATGGTGATTCAATAGCCTCCTGCCCAGTAGGACCACTCTTTAAAAATTAAAATAAGATTGAGCTTTCTATAAGAGGAAGCAGCCCTGCCCTAGAAATTGGCTCCACTCAGCTCTCTGAATAAGAGCTAATGTAAGTCCTTTGTGAATATATTTTCTCGCACGCGGTCTTAGGTTAGCGCAAATGAATAAAAAGGCAGATTGCATGAGAAAGTAAATGTGACATTTTATTCCTTAAGTGGTACGATGTCAACCATTCGGTCTTGCTAATCCAAGACAGGGTGTTCAGCCACCGTAACATTTTTTTTTTCTGCCATTTTAGAGGGCATCTCTGCTAATAAAATTTACTTGAACAAGACAGAAATTGCAAATGCTGGAAGCTTTTTATGTCGCACAGGTTCAAGAATTCAAGTCTCAGCTGTGTTGGTTCTACGACAGATATCTCTGTGACCACCACAGCATAATGTATTTAAAATGTTGCCTACTTTCCAAACTGGAGGTGACTCTGTTTAGATGACGACGGTGGTGATTTTTCACAGCGAGGGCATTTGTGAAATCGTTAGCTCTGAGTAGCTCAGGTATACACGTTAAAATCTTGTTCCTGCTCCTAGGTGTGCTAGATTTGGGGTTTTGATTCCTCAGTGATGGTCAGCTTTACGTGGAGAATACTGACTTGATGTTACACCTTGCAACTGACAGCAAGAGAAAAGCAAGATAAAAGCGTATGATTCGTCACTAAGTCTGTTCTCCATTTTGATAATACTGCTAGTTTGGAGAGTTGGCACCAACTTTTACATGTGACATTCAGATTGAAACGGTCATTTCCTCTTATGTAAAACTTTCGTCAACTCTACCCGGGACACTGATCAATGTTAGTGCTTTTCTGTCTCTCTAGAACTGCAGTATTTTTGAAATGCTGTCAAAGCTGGCTCGCCTACATTCCTAAGGGCTGTATGGAAGGTCATGTGACTGTTTACGGCTTCGATAAAAAAGCAACTTATAAATGCAAAATGCTATTCACTACTTATTCATCTCATGTATTCATGCAACGCTCCTTGGCTTGCTGTGGTGTTTGCTTGATATGTATTCCACAGCATACCTTTTGTTTCTGCAAAACTGCACATTGTATCATTTTTGCATCTGACACTGACTTTGTTCTCCGGAAGTGTTCTCATAACAGAGGGAAAAAGAAAATGGTCTAAGAAGGAGCTCTGTCACCCTTGCAGATTTGCTTAAATTGCTGAAGAGGCAGGGAGATGTTGGAGGGCAGGCTGACCTTCAATAGTGAGAAATCCCATGGCAAAAGGTGTTGAACCATAGTTCACTGCCAAGTCTGATCACAGTCTTTTCTGGTTTGCTAGTGTAATTTCGTTTTAAGTTCTTTATTATCCAGCAGAGATATGTCATGGTTTACACGAAACCCCCAGTCACCACATGGGGAAACCCAACACATTTACTCAGCTTTCACCCACGAGGAGTTGGGAACAATGGTTACTTCCGGGCCTTTGGGGGGAAGACTTTATCAGTATGAAGCTTTAAGTTGCGATGTCTCTAAATTGAAGCATTTTCTTTGGCACAGTTCTGTTCACTCATTCACATAATCAAACTCTGTGGATGTGAAGTTCTCGTTCTAATCCAGGTTTCAGTATGAGATGTGGGGGAAACCAGATGCTGGTTTGAGTCAGGCACCTACCTACGAGTTGTATGAAGTCAACAAGTCATTATCTTCTCTGGACGTTAGTTTCCTTATCTATATAATGTCAAATACTGATAAAAATGCCCACTTGGAAAGCTTGTTGTCTGTGTGTAGGTATATATATCAGAGACTCTGCAGATGTTGCTTCCCTTCCCACTTTACTTTGCTCTTAGGATAAAGTAACTTTTTGTGTCATGGGTTTTTTTTTTTTTCTCGCAACTCTGAAACAGAGATAATGATGCTGTTGTCTATTGGAATTGTTAAGTGGTAGAAAAGTAATAATAATGTATTTCTCAAAACTAATGCCAGACCACCCAGTGCTCAGATCATCTTGAAAACAGATTGAAGTGGTCAAGGCATCTTGAAGTATGTGTTAGTTCCAAGAGACCGAGAGACCGGGACTCAGATCCTGATCCTCTCACATCCTAAATGGGTGACTTGGTCCTCTCTAAGCCTGAGTTACTCATCTATAAAATAGAGATCATAATAAGAGAAATTCTAGTAGCCACGCTCATAAGAGTTATGAAGATTAATTGAGGTAATATGGGTATCAAGTGCTTGGAAGAGTTTGCACATCGTAAGGGCTCATACACGCTCCTTGTGATAAGGGAAAATCTGTTATAGGATGGCCAACAGGACTGATAGGGAAATTCCAGGCCCCAACAGAAGATTCCCCTTCTGGGTTCTTCTTCCTTACCCGCTTGCTGTGAGTGGCACATTATTACTAATGTGGGATGCGGAAGTAACAGAGGATAAATTGTCCCCCCCGTGCTTGTGCTGGGGACTCAGACCTCTGGAGAGTGATCTCCTCTGAGCCCGCCGGCGTGAAATAAACCTCCTGCCTTCCAAGATCTCCAAGGGCCGCTTGGTTCTTACGCCGGGTGATCCAGACCAGGTTCCGTAACACTTGCACTCCATCTAGAAGCTTCCTTTTGGCTAGAATCCTCTGTCCGAGTACAGCCTTAAAGAGCAAAGACTGAAACCCCATCATTCAGTCACACTTGAGCTGCACTGGTCAAGATGTGGCCAAGACCGGTGGTAGCATTTATTAACATTTTTTCTCCAAGCCCACGTCCCTTCCGTTTTGCATACAACATCCCATCCAGCCCGAGTAACTGTTGAATGCCATGTTGCACATCTGGGTGGCTCTCCTTAACAAACCTACAAATTCTGCTTGGTATCCTGAGAGCGAAGAAAGATTTGTTTTCTCTATCGATTGCTTGAAGATGAGGCACAATGTTAAGTGACATCAGTGCTTGGTATAATTTCATTGGTGCCTCCTGCATCTTTAGTTTGAATATCTCGAGGGGAAAAGATCTCGGCCTTGGCCTCTGTGGGAAGCTGCTGTATTGCTCTGCAGGGTCACCGAGACAGCAGTGACGTGTGGGCTAATGACGGAAGGAAACCCATACTTGTCTTCTAAGCAGGTATTTTCTGCTTTGAGCTGAAACAAGGACTCCTGTAAGTTCATCTACGGCCGAGGACAGAGTGGTGATGGGGCACTGAGCTTGGGGGACACAGGCCTGCCTTGTTCTCTAAACAATGGGCTGACAGAATGCGTATTTTTAACCATTTCCAGATGCAAGCCACAGAGTCACATGGGAGATTTATTTCTTTTACAACAGAAGTCAATTGGGCATGACATTAATGTATTGTTTCAAGAAAAGTCTAACTCAACTAAATCGAGACCCAGTAGGAAATTTAAAGAGAAGCAATTTCTGTTATCGGGTTTAATGAATACCATTAAGTGATAACCAAAAAGAGAGACGGGGAGAAAAAAAAAAAAAAGAAAAAAAGATCAGGGATTGCTCAGAAAACATCCTTCCCACTCTTCTAAATTATCATGACAACACAATCTTTAGCTGTGAAGTTAATTTCCTCCGTAATTACATTCTATTTAGAGGTGCGGTTGCTTAGAAGCACCCTCCTGGCGAGGAGGCTTTTTTATTCTAGCAGGGATGAGGAAGAAGGGGTCCCCAGCCCCAGCAGCAAGTCTTTATGGGCTCTGCTTCCCCTTTGGGCACTTACCCATCGGGGGGCGCCTCGGGAGTCCCTCCCTACCTGGTGGCTAACTGTCATCCACAGAGCAGTGGGCAGAGGAATTCACTTGAGAGAGATGCTCTGGGGAAGCTTCCCAGGCTGCCTGAGAATGGCACTTGCATTGAATTCTAGGGGCTCTCTGAAGGCACTCTGTCCCCCATCCCGGGAAGGCGGGTTAAATGGGCCCTGATGAGGTTATGGAGGCGAGAGGGGGCAGGGTGCTTTAGGAGAGAAAGTATTTTTCAGAACAAGATGAATGCTGGGGTCCCCAGACTCTTTGGTATGCAACTGAATCATTGCAAGCCTGATTCTGCTATGACAGGAATGAACGGATTTTAACATTTCCATCAGCCAGATTCTTGGTTACAGCCTTTTTGCTCCCTGCCACTGGGGGAGAACGACAAAGAAACAAACAAACAAAAAAAAGCCACACGCAGACTCGCTGTCCTCCCGTTGGTCGTGAGGGCTTCACCCCAAGGACTAAAAACTAGGGCAAGGTACTCTGTTAAGATGTGGGCCAATTTCCTGTTTTCAAACCAGCAGGGAAAAAAGAAAAAAGATGCCCAAGGATTCCGGTGCGTGATTTTAAGAGCCGAATCCCGAGATTCTCGTGCATGTGTCACGCAAAATCAGAGTCCCGAGTCCAGCTCTTGGAGGCTCTAATTGTATCACCGCCTCATCCAGGCACATTATTTTTGCTCATTAACGAGATGGCATCGTAATGGCGCATGCGGCAGCCAGAGTGATTAGCAAAGCGTCTCCTTCCATTCTTCAAAATGTCATCAACACACTGGTCAGGAAACAAGCTCATTTTCCGACTCTGCCATGATTTGCGGGGTTTCAGGCACTGATGATAGCTTGTCTGCTTGGTTTAAAAGAGCTCCTGATATAACAGAACCTGACACTGTTTACTTCAGCCTATTATGCCTGCTGCATTCACTGAATGCTCCACTGGAGAAGAAAAATCGAAAGAAGGCTATTCATTGTGATGCCAGCTGCTTTTTAAAAAAGGAAATCAATTTTTGCTTGAGCTCAGAATGTACTCCACAGGCCCAGAGTGACCTACCAGTTTTGAAGTCAACAACAAAAGGATCTGCCTGAATTTTCCACAACAATCACCCAGCAGCTCCGAGAACATCGAAAATCCTAGATTAGTTTCGTTTTAGTTTATGTTCACATTGGTATGCCCTCATTCCAACAATATCACAAAATAGGAAGCCTGATGTGTCACAGCCCTCGAACGCCACGCTGTAGAAGTTGAGGCTTTGCCGCCTAATGCAGGGTTTTGTTATAAATTACTTGGCAGGGCCATTTTATGACGGAAATAATTAGTTATGTTTAGTATTTATAGCTAGTATCATGATGCCTTTCTACACTGCTAATTAATTATTTTATGGCCAGCATGTTTCAAACGCAATTAGTTAGGTATGGCAATGATCATAATATTTTGCATATTCATGACAACATTCTGCCTATTTACAGCAAAACTTGGGTGTCAAAATCAGTTATTTTCCTTTTGTTATTAGGCAGAATAATTACAGGAAACAATAACAATGATCTCTTGCATGTGAATAACATTTTACAACCGAGCACCTCCATTCATGTCCCCCACGCATGTACCCCTGTGGTTTCTCGTAGGGAAATGGAAACTCCATATGGTGACGAGTTTTGGCTGGGTCTTTAGCCAGCTTGAAGGTCACCAATGGAGACTTTTGCTCTTTTTACATATATTTGGAGCCTCATTTGGCCCACAGGGATAGACTGGTTGCTGAAGGAATATTCGGGCAATAGATACTGCCCTCGGTTGTTTAGAACAGAGTCCCAAACTTTTTTCTTTATTATAATGCTTTCTATTATTTTTTTTAATAGTAAGTGTGGAGGGGCCTTTGAACAGAAGAAAACCTTCGTTAGATCTTCCTGCCTTGGGGGGCTCAGATGACAGATTGAGTTATTGCTTAACTAGGCTCTGTATCCAGCAGGCACATTGCCTTCTGTCGAACTATTGAGCGCTTCTTAAATCCTGGGAGTCTAGAAATAGTATTGCCTCATGAAGCCTGGGAATGTTCTCAATTAGCTTGTGGACAAGATCAATGACATATGCTCCCTTTCAGATCTGCCCCTATTTCTCTTTACTTTAAGCCTCTCAGACTAGCCCTAATCCCCCGTTTCCTTTTCCCCATATGTGCTCTGCAGAGTGGTGAAAATAGCACAAAAATCAAGAAAAATATCGTGGACTGAGAATGGAGGTTTAACCATGAACTTCCTTTTACGGAACAGTCATAAGACTGGGCTGTGGGAGCATGGAGAACACAAGTGCAGTGGGGAAATGAAACGTTTATGTATTTCCAGCATTTGCTCCCCAATGTCTGGATTATGAGGAGCAAAAAAATTTTTTTAGCAGTTGAAGAATTTAGATTTAAAAACCTTTTATTTATTATTTTTTTTTTCAACGTTTTTTTTATTTATTTTTGGGACAGAGAGAGACAGAGCATGAACGGGGGAGGGGCAGAGAGAGGGAGACACAGAATCGGAAACAGGCTCCAGGCTCCGAGCCATCAACCCAGAGCCTGACGCGGGGCTCGAACTCACAGACCGCGAGATCGTGACCTGGCTGAAGTCGGACGCTTAACCGACTGCGCCACCCAGGCGCCCCAAAACCTTTTATTTTTTTTTTAAAGTTTCTTTCTTTATTTTGAGAGAGGGGGGAAGGGAAGAGATAGAGAGAGGGAGACAGAGAATCCGTAGCAGGCTCTGCACAATTGGCCCAGAGCCCAACGCGGGGCCCAAACCCATGAACCTTGAACCATGGCCCGAGCCAAAATCAAGAGTTGGATGGTTAACCAACTGAGCCACCCAGGCGCCCGATGAATTTAGATTTTTTGAGAAAGAATTTGTAGTATATCTCCTTCTTAAGAACGACAGCAAACGTGGGCTCCTTGACCTCTCTGGGGACCAGAGTACCATGCCTTTCCCTCTGAAAAGCAAGAAATTCTTCCTTTTCCTTCACCAAATTCTCTACTGCTTTTATTTGAAGCCCATTTCCATTCACGGGGTTTGTTGCAGACATGACGAGCAAACAGACTTTGAAGTTAATAATCATTATTTTCTCATTTCTGGGGATAAAGGCAACAAGAATCCCTTTAGCCTTCCCTCAGAAACCATTCTGTGTCCCTTTTAATCATCTCTGTCACTTCTCTGAACTTATTCCAGCTTTACCACATCTGCACATGACAAGCTGGAGATCTCAGAGTCCTTAAACACACCCCCAACTCTGTTCTCCAAAACATCTGCCAGCACTTGAGGCCAAGTTGAGAATTAATCCTTCTGTTTTTATAGCTCTGGTATTGGTCACAGGCTCTCTGTTTTTGTTGCCTTTCAAAACAAAAACAAATACAAAAACAGAAAAACACCCACACAAAACATCCCACAGAAAAGAGAGAGTTTTAAGGTGACTTTAGGAATGACGCCCTTCCCTTGTGACCTTGAAGATGGGCTGCTTTCTAGTTGAAGCTTCCACAGACCAACCAGGCCAAGGCACAGGGTCTGGGAACAGCAGTGCAGTTGCAGTTGATAGTTACTGGGGCCTGCTGGGGAGGCTGGAGCACTTTGGAGTGAACTCCAAGAATTCTGGTTCCACATGAAAGACCCCGAATAGCCAAAGCAATCTGGAAAAAGAAAACCAAAGCAGGAGGCATCACAATGCCAGATTTCAAGCTATACTACAAAGCTGTAATCATCAAGACAATATGGTGCTGGCACAAGAACAGACACTCAGATCAATGGAACAGAATAGAGAACCCAGAAATGGACCCACAAACGTATGGCCAACTAATCTTTGACAAAGCAGGAAAGAATATCCACTGGAATAAAGACAGCTTCTTCAGCAAGTGGTGCTGGGAAAGCTGGACAGTGACATGCAGAAGAATGAACCTGGACCACTTTCTTATACCAGACACAAAAATAAACTCAAAACGGATGAAAGACCTCAATGTAAGACAGGAAGCCATCAAAATCCTTGAGGAGAAAGCAGGCGAAAACCTCTTTGACCTCGGTGGCAGCGACTTCTTACTCAACACGTCTCCGGAGGTAAGGGAAACAAAAGCAAAAATGAACTACTGGGACCTCATCAAAATAAAAAGCTTCTGCACAGTGAAGGAAACAATCAGCAAAACTAAAAGGCAACTGACAGAATGGGAGAAGATATTTGCAAATGACATATCAGATAAAGGGTTAGTATCCAAAATCTATAAAGAACTTCTCAGACTCAACACCCAAAAAACAAATAATCCAGTGAAGAAATGGGCAAAAGACATGAATAGACACTTCTCTGAGGAAGGCATCCAGATGGCCAACCGACACATGAAAACATGCTCCACATTACTCATCATCAGGGAAATGCAAATCAAAACCACAATGAGATACCACCTTACACCTGTCAGAATGGAAAACATGAACAACTCAGGCAACAACAGATGTTGGCGAGGATGCGGAGAAAGAGGATATCTTTTGCATTGTTGGTGGCAATGCAAGCTGGTGCAGCCACTGTGGAAAACAGTATGGAGGTTCCTCAAAAAAGTAAAAAGAGAACTACCCTATGACCCAGCAATTGCACTACTAGGTATTTATCCAAGGGATACAGGTGTGCTGTTTTGAAGGGACACATGTGCCCCAATGTTTATAGCAACACTATCAACAATAGCCAAAGTATGGAAAGAGCCCAAATGTCCATCAACGGATGAATGGATAAAGAAGATGTGGTATATCTATACAATGGAGTATTACTTGGCAATCAAAAAGAATGAAATGTTGCCATTTGCAACTACGTGGATGGAACTGGAGGGTATTATGCTAAGTGAAATTAGTCAGAGAAAGACAAAAATCATATGAATTCACTCATATGAAGACTTTAAGAGACAAAACAGATGAACATAAGGGAAGGGAAACAAAAATAATATAAAAACAGGGAGGGGAACAAAACAGAAGAGACTCATAAATATGGAGAACAAACTGAGGGTTACTGGAGGGGGTGTGGGAGGGGGGATGGGCTAAATGGGGAAGGGACACTAAGGAATCTACTCCTGAAATCATTGTTGCACTCTATGCTCACTAATTTGGATGTAAATTTTAAAAAATAAAAAATAAATAAAAATAAATAAAAGAATTCTGGTTCCACGTGAGAGCAGGCTGTGGGTCCCGAGATGCCAACGATGAATGTAGTTCCCCATGCGATTATTATTATTAAAATCCCACCTGTTATTATTATTCACTACCTACATGACAAGCTGATAAAGCTGAGAATGAATAGGGAGAAATGTAAGATAAAGGCATTACATGTATGTATTGAGGCAGACACAGTTCATCAGTCCTTGATGATTAATAATCATCGATGTATGGACTCTGCTGTCGTTCACACATCTGTTCCTAACTTAGTGCGTGAGTCCCCAGTATGCTCTCCTACTCTTTCCTGACTCCTCCCCTCCAACTCCCAGGCAGCCCCTTTGTTTAGGTGGTCTTGCTTACCCTTCCGGTGGTATCTAGAAAAATTAAAAAGTGACTGATACCTGCAGGGGGTAGGATCATTATAATTCCCTTTCCTGTAAGCATCTTGCCGGCCCGTTCTCTTTCTATAGCCTCAACCGCAGTTGGAGATGTTCCCTTACAGAGAGACATTGAACATACAAACATATTGTAGTCCTGATGAGCCTATTCATGGTTTTTGTCATCAAAGAGCAGCATAAAAAGAATAATGCCAGGGATGTGCTTTTAGTAATTGAGAGTCTAATCAATTCCACATTGTAATTGCCCCTGTCATCTGTTTACACACCTTTCATCCGTTTACAATTGAGCTCTTAAAAGGCAGGCTTGCCCCGGTCCCGTAGGTTGGGAAACACCTGTCTTCCCGCTCTCGGAACACAGCACAAAGGTTATGTTGAAAGAGAAACATCAGTCACGTTTTACAGACTGATTTTTGTTCATTTAATTCATAATTGTGAAATATTAGTGCCGGGGATCGCTTTCAGCCCAAACAGAGTTTGATTTGTAGTAAGCGGTTGATATAGTGAGATCATTTGAATAATTTTCACCTATGTCTTACCTGGTTTCAGCAGCCTCCTGTGGTCTTGAAAAATTTGCAGGCCAGTTATTGTCATCAAAACGGAATAATTTTTACATATCTCAAGCTAAGCTTAGATTTTTAAAATGTTTCTTTATTTCCAATCATAATTTTCACACCTTTTATATTTCTAGAAACTTCACAGGCTTCCCTCATATATTTCCATGAAGATTGACTTGTAGCAGCCTTCTATAGGGATTAGAGCTGACATCTGTAACAGTGCCTGAGAGGAAAAAATATTAATATAGTTCCTGCTATAGGATGATCGACATTAGGATGTCATTAACAAACCAATTTCTGAAATGGAAACTGACACCGTATCGGGCATTCTGGTCTTGGGCTTGACCCAACTATAGGATCTATGCCCACGACAGGACTACTAAAGATCTTATAAACAATGCAGGAGAGAACCTTATTTTTTTTTTTCCCCCTCTAAACTCTTCAGGCATGTGATGTGAATGAAATTCGAGAAGGCAGCGTGTAGCTTTTCTGGCTTTCTGGCTTGAACTCCTGTTTTCACAGGGCACCCTGCCCGCCCCGCCCCCCCCCCCCCCCCCCCGCCCATAATACATTTCATTTTTCCTGGGAGAAGGTGTATCAAAGCAGAAAACTCACCACATAATTTTATATTTGTTTATCTGGAATGTGAATAAAATGCATATAAATGTAGCACCTTCAAGTGGAATAGAAAACTGGGTCTCCTTTGTCTCTGGGTCTCGCAGTTATTCTCCCCCCCTTCTAACCCCCCACCCACCCAGAAGAACCCTCAGTGCTGATTTCTTTATCTAGCAGTACATTCTCTCCAAGGGACTGGCTTTAACTCCTGACCAGGGTGGGGCTGAATGCTTTAACCTCCAGTTCTTGAGGGGATATTTCCCCAGCCCTTTAAAACTTTGCAAACCCACAAGTATCATTTTCACAAATGCACTTGCTTTTAGCTTGGCCTTTTCATACATAATGCAGTCGCCAACTATGCACTGAGTGTCTGTTCCTTGCTCAGAGGTCCCCAGCACCCATCCCAGTCCTTCAACTTGCTTGTAATCCAGACGTCTTAGCTATATAACTACACGGGGTGACCTGGTTTTCTCTCGATCAGTGTCCTGTTTTATTTAAAATTCCATATTCCATTACCTTAAAGTTATTCGGTTTGTGTTTTTGTATTGAAGGAGAACCGTTTTTTGATCCCTTGGGTCTGAAACTTTGCTCTGTTTCCCCATCTATTGCTATTTCAATGTTGCAGTCACCCTTTAAAAGAAGAAAAGCTTAGCAGAGGTACCATGAGCTCCTCTGAGAGAAATAAGGTGACCCCATTGCTCAGTGGTGAAGCTCAGTACAGACAGCCCCAGATAACAGGTCCAAGGTCGATGGCTGGATACAGATAAACCAGGTCTGTGGATGCACAGACCAGGATTATTTTCCCACTCCTCAAGGACCAGACAACCAACCATTCCAGGAGTGACCGTTTGCGGGCCATGCTAAGGGTACCCATAGAGCTCCCAGTGTCGTGATTTTACCACACGACGTAAACAGACGGCCCGTGGCTCACCGAACGAGACGAACGCTTCGGACTGTCCACTTGCACCTTTAGGACAAGCAGACCATCTCCAATAGAGACAGCAGGCCAGAGCACTGTGACTGTGGCTCAATCATTTTAGATCTGGGGGCTTGCAGAGAAACACCCTTCTGTCTTTTTTTTTTTTTTTTTTTTTTTTTTTGCTATGCTTCAAAGTTATTTAGAAGGGAGGAGCAGGAAAACCTTTGTTGTTTTCACTGCCCTCAACCGAGACTTTTCATGAAATAGTTGTGCAACTCTTCTTTTGTCTTGATCCCATTATTAGAAATGAATTTCCTTTGTCTTTAGGACAGCAACAACCTTGACCTAGTGGGTGCCTTGGCGCACTATGGGCGTATCACAAAGTTCTAAAAATCGGGCAGGTCTCTGCATTGCTGGCCCTCACAACCTCCAAGAGGAATCCATCCAGTTCGGAGTAGTGTGGTTTGGAAGGGATTTAATTGCTACAAACTGTATTTGTAAACTAGCGCTTTCCACCACATCTAACAATTTCATGAAGTAATTGTTAGCAGAAACAAAATCTGTATTTATTAATGTTTATTGTTTTCTGGCTGAAGTTAATTTTCAAAGCATACTTCTGAGTGTCATTTACATTCAAAAATAAATACAGCAGATGTGTTATTAGGCCAGCTTCAGGATATTCCAGGAGGCCTAATGTGCCAACATTTACTGCATCAAGGCAAATGAGCAAATCTCCAGAGTGATCAGCTTCATGGAACTAATGTTTTATCTAATCCACTGCTTGAATGAGACATGAACATATTTCTGCTTCGCTGCGATACCAGTAATTAGCAAAGTCTCCCTAGGTCTAGTTACATTTCGAATAAAGTAAATAACTTATTCATGATTTGGCCATTTCTGATATATTCCTGTGGCTTTTAAAATTGAATGAATGAATTAAAACAAGCTGTTGCCTATAGCAATCACCATAAATGCTTCTTTAAATAGCATAGCATTAAAAAAAAAAAAATCTAAATCTCCCCATACCTAAGTCTGACACTAAATCATACTCAGAATAGGGCTGTCGGATGCTGCTTTTTAAAAACCTTAAGAATAGCCCTGTACGTTTTTAACTCCAGGGGACCAATGTGTCTGATATAATTTTCAGCCTCATTTTCTGGCCTCGCTGAACAGAGGAGGACCTTTTAGAAGTTCTCCTGTTTTCACTTATCTTTCGCGTATTTCTAAAAACTCAAATGGACATCTTGTTAAAAGACGACAGAAAGCCTGTTTTATTGCAAGAGGCTTCCTTTTCGCCTAGAAAATGGATCTAGGCCTAGCTTCTCAAATTGCCAGCCTTTCTCAACGGAAGAGAGGTGACAGGGTGAATTACCTCTCCCTCCTTCAGAAAAATGCTTTCCGAATATCATCCTCTGCCCCATGGGGCTCCGCCTACCTGGGCTCATGACAGGGGAGATACGTGCGATAGTTCCACACAATCAGCGTCCTTCACCTTCATCAAGCCCTAAACGCAGTGAGATGTGGCTTGTCTTGCTGCATGTGTGTTGTTTTTTTTTTAATTTTTTTTTTCAACATTTTTTATTTATTTTTGGGACAGAGAGAGACAGAGCATGAACGGGGGAGGGGCAGAGAGAGAGGGAGACACAGAATCGGAAACAGGCTCCAGGCTCCGAGCCATCGGCCCAGAGCCCGACGCGGGGCTCGAACTCACGGACCGCGAGATCGTGACCTGGCTGAAGTCGGACGCTTAACCGACTGCGCCACCCAGGCGCCCCGCTGCATGTGTTTTTTGATGCAAATGGAAGAAAGGACATCCCACTGCCAAAAATGCCAGGAAGCTCTTTGATCTCCTGTCTCGGGAAGATAGGATTTGAGTCTCAAGAGTCATGTGGGTATGATGGCAGAGACCTTTTGTGAGGCCAAGGATGAATGTTAAGCTGAGGAGTGACTTAGGGTATTGGTTTGCACGCGCCTTCCCTCCTGACGGTGTCGTGGAACATTCTGCACTTGGGCGATTTTTTATTCGTTGATGTTTCTCCCCAGCAAATATTCCATGTTGGTTTTATTTTTACTTGGTTATCTACCTTTCGCCTAACGCATGATGATCGTGCTCATATGGAATCCGCCCGCTTTCACAAGCTGGGGTTTCTGGATACAGAAGAGTGATGGTGGGGTCTGTTGGTTCAGTCGTGGAATATCACCCTGAGGCTCTGGGTTAATTGGCTGGTTCCCCTCCTGGGCAATGGCACTCGGCTCGGGAAGGTACGCTGGGCACAGGAGAGAGACTGTGTGATGAGACTCTCCTGAGAACCTGGGTTGGTTATGGCCTTCACCCCAGTGTTGGGAGCAATAGCAAAAATAAGCCTCTTTCCATGCTCAAATCATGCTTCCAGAACGGTGGGCCTCCTAAATTTTTTTGTAACTTTTTGCACGTGTGCTTCAACCTTCTTAGCTGTGACGGGAGCCCATATCTATGAGTTGTTGTCAAAGGTAAATAGAAACCAAAAACAAAAGGGCACATTATAATATTGGATACGTAGTTGGTATAAACGGTGATAAATATTCCTTGCTATTGAACTACTGAAGTGGAGAATTTTATACTGTAAAAGTTGCATGATATTCTTTTTCTGACTCTGGCAGTTCTCGGCGATGAACGTTATAAATATTGAATGTTCCCATCTTTACCTTTGAAACGAAAGGAGCAGGACCAAATGTAAAAATTTAAATGAGGCTTTGGGGGTCACCGACAGACAAAGCAGTCTGTCTTTTGTTTTGATTTGCTTTCGATTCAGAAAGGCAGAAGCAAGTGAGTTAACTTTTTAAGGCACTGCAGTAGCCAAATGCACTGGCCTTAGTTTAATTTTAATTTTTCAAATAATTTCAGTCAGCCTAACTTATAAATCTTTGTAGTGCTCGACACCAGTGGATTTCTTTTTTTTTTTTAATTTTTTTTTATGTTTATTTATTTTTGAGACAGAGAGAGACAGAGCATGAACAGGGGAGGGTCAGAGAGAGAGGGAGACACAGAATCTGAAACAGGCTCCAGGCTCTGAGCTGTCAGCACAGAGCCCGACGCGGGGCTCGAACTCACCGCGAGATCGTGACCTGAGCCGAAAGTCGGACGCTCAACCGACTGAGCCACCCAGGCGCCCCGACATCAGTGGATTTCAAAGAGGGTACCTGGGAGTCCCCCAGACTCTTTTAGGAGGTTGGAAAGGCAAAGCTATTTTTATAATGATTTTTATACTTTCCTTGGCTTCTTCCCTGTGTTGGAACAACAACGCTTTAAAGTTATTTTAATAACAATGCTCATACGTGAATTGCCTTTTGCACTCTGTTATATTTTTCCTGATGCTGGAAAAGCAACGCTATGAATCATGGCAGTGGCACCCAATTGGACTGGTATTTACTCTTTATTGCCACCTATTGTAATAAAATAAAAAAAAAAAACGATCCCAATTTCTCCATTCTTTTTTCCAATTTCTCTTGAGAGTATCCTTAAGGAAGCAGTAAAATTACTCATTTTTATGACATTTTGACTCCGAGTACACACCTTTTATTTTGAATTTTTTAATTTTTTTTGAGCCCACACCTTTTAATGTCCTATGTGTCAAAAATCTATATAAAGCACATTTGCTGCAGATGGAAATACAATGGTTGTCTGGAGGAAAAGCACTTGTATGATTATTTGAATTGTGAGCGGAACTATCTGCTTTTCTCCTGGAGCACCATTCACATCTGAGAGACTGGCTGTTGGAAAACTGTGGTCGTTGAGACTTGGGCTGGTGGTAGACATTTTCTAAAAAACGAACCAAGTGAGCCTGTGACTTCAGGAAAAACGACCGACTGTGTTTGTTGCCAGGGGTGAAATTTGAGCTTTTAAGAAAAATCAGAGCTCTGAAAAACGTGTGTTTGCCAAGGTGAGCTTGACAGGTTCCACACACTTAAAGGGGCTTTTGATGAAATCCGTGGTGATACTAACGAATGTGATCACTTGATAGTGTGTAATGAAACATGTCAACCTTTGAGAGATTTGTATAAGTCAGGGAACAAAAAAATTTCCAACTCAGTGCATATTAAAAATTTATGCATCAAAGATTCATTCAAAGTACAAGGTAGTCCAGTGGATTTTAAGGAAACAGTGTGAAAAGTTGTTTGATATAGTTTCACATTGCTTATTTCAACTAACTTGTGAGAACAGCCATTTGTGGAGTTTTGGTGTAGTATTAAAGAATACTTATACAATCATATGAAAAAACCATTAAAATATTCTTCCCTTTTCTAACTTCTGGCTAATGAAGCCAGATTTTGTTCATGTACTTTCTTCAAAAACTCAAATAGAAGGGGTGCCTGGGTGGCTCAGCCAGTTGAGTGTCCGACTTCGTCTCAGGTCAGGATCTTGTGGTTCGTGAGTTCAGGCCCCACATCGGGCTCTGTGCTGACAGCTCGGAGCCTGGAGCCTGCTTCGGATTCTGTGTCTCCCTCTCTCTCTGCCCCTCCCCTGCTTGAGCTCTGTCTCTCTCTCTCTCTCTCAAAAAAAATTCAAATAAAAGCAAAAACATACAATAAGGAT
The DNA here is from genome assembly GCF_028018385.1 of Neofelis nebulosa. NCBI lineage: Eukaryota > Metazoa > Chordata > Mammalia > Carnivora > Felidae > Neofelis > Neofelis nebulosa. The sequence continues at coordinate 137,972,829 of NC_080782.1, forward strand.
GTACCTGCCTTCTATCAAACCAGACCTGAAAGAGACTTGCAAAAATATAAAACAACGCCACTCTTCTCACTATTTTTGAAAACATGTTTATTTTCATTTAAAAGACTGGTTGACATGCAATGTGTAGATAATGGTGATTTAACAATAACAATAGTTATGTCCTTTCCAACAGGGTAAATGTTGACCTGTGTAACCCACCGAAGCAAAAGCATTCCGGGATCCTTCAGAATTATTTCACCATAAAGGATTCTGACACCAAACAGACTGAAAACTGCTATGCTAGATAGTCTTCCTACAAAGAGTTGAGAAGTTAGCAAAAATATTTGAGTTTTGCAGGTACCATTTCTGTTCCATGTTCTGATCCATCCTGGGCCAAGGATTTATTCCCAGCATGTGTACCCCCTGTGGAAATGTCATAGCCTTATCTTGTCCAATATTTATCCTCACTGTCCCACCATCCTTTTGGTTCAAAAACACAAGAACATACTGAAGGCTTTAAGAAGGAAGCATGTTCAGTTCTGTGCACCCTTCTCTTTCCAAACTTATTAGGTGAGGAAATGGTATTCGGATGTATAGTCCTTGAGAAAGGATATAGTAAGGAAATATTTTGGGTTTTCCCCACAGGTAGTTTTATTTGTTTTTAGTTCATTATTTTGTTGTTGTAATGTACACTATTATCTTGATCTGTATTACTGTGGCTATGCTTCAAATGTTCTGTGTTTCATTTTGAATGTTTCAAAAATTCACAAACGTTCAGAAGTTGATGGGAAGATGCATTCAGGTGTCGCAGAGGTTAAGTTGGAACGTTTGTCTTAGTTCGTACTCTCCATAGGTAGAAAACAAAGAGGGAAAAGGGAGAACAGATGGATCCGTCTGCAGCCTTTTTATTTTTCATGTCATATTTGTCTTTGAGATTTATTTCTGTTGTGATATGGATAACTTAAAAATGGTTGTGAAGTATTCTAGTGTATAGATAAATTCGTGAGGTCCTTACCTTCTTTATACTAGTTAACAAGTTTTGATTCCTTACTAATATATGAATGTAGCTGAAAGAAAACAAGATTAAAATATTTCACCTGCTCATCAAGATTGTTGGTTAAAATTTTACCAAAGCAATGGTAACCCTTTGTATTTAGGTTTTCAGATACCATGCAGTTGCATAAATTGGTGACTGGCTTTTTGATTTAGTTCTGCACATATACTCTAAGTCAGCAATTTATTGATACAAGTTATTCTAAACCCACTTAGTGGTTTAAATTATTTTCAGCACGCAGCTTAATGTATTGTAGAGTAAAAACACTTAGAATCCAGGGGAATCCCAAATCATCTTCTCTGTCCCCATTCCTGAGAGATATTGATAGTATATAGGGAATGATTAACATGAAGTTGGCATAGATAATTTTTATGGACTAAATTTTTTGGCCCCCTCCCAAATTCATAGGTTGAAGCTTTAACCCTCACTGAGGCTGTATTTGGAGACAGGGCCAGGGAAGCAATGTTAAAGGTTCATCGAGGTCATAACGGTTAAATGAGATCAGAACTGTAGTGCCCTAATCTGATAGAGTGGTATGCTTATATAAAGAGGAAGAGACACCAGAGCTCTCTCTCTCCCTCTATTATATGAGGATACAATGAGAAGGCAGCTGTCTTCAAGCCAGGAAGAGAACATTCACCAAGAACCAAATTGGCCACTACCTCGATCTTAGATTTTCTGGCCTCCAGAACTGTGAGAGAGAAATGTCTGTGGCATTTCATTATGGCAACCCGAGGTGGCTACTATAACCTACATATTTTAACATTTGTTCAGGCACTGCAATTTTAAGGAGTGATCACAATAAGAGTCTTTATGGATTTTGTATGAATTCTATGTCTCAGAATCAGTGAAGTGAAGAATTCATGCTGGATTGATTAATGTTATTACTGACTGGTTGTTCCCCAGAATGGAACAGAGTCGCTCACTGTGGCCTGACTAGTGTGTCCTCTACTCTTACTGTGATTGTGGGTGAATTAGTTTATCAGCACACATTATTATCATCACACTCTTCGAGATGAAGAAATGGACCGGCCAACTGTCATATGCTTAAATTTGAACTCCATACCCAGCGTTCTTTCTTTGCCACACTGCCTTTCAGTTTCAAGATTCTGTCCTGAATTATTTTATCGGTAGGACTTGGATCACCCTAAAGAGTGCTCTGATCTCGGGAAGCTTTGCGCAAAGAAAGGGAACTGCAGGAGCTGAATGACATTTAATCGACCCAAAAGCTTCTGGAAATTCCAAAGGTGGTGTTATGTGGAGTTATGTGCCACTCACAGGAACCAGATTCTAGCAGATGGCTTGTCAAGACGAAGGAGAAAGCAAAAGGTAACTGCTCACGTGAGAAAGTGACTTAGTGTAGTGTTTTTCGATTAAAATCTATCAGTCATGGTCCTGGCAAGAACATCACTCTCTGATTGGGTGTTGGATAAGAATTTCTAGGCAGTCCTGGCTAGGGTTTTGAAAAAGCAATAAAGGTGGGAGTGGGTGCCTGGGTGTCTCATTTGGTTCTCCGACTCTTGATGTCGGCTCAGGTCACCATCTCATGATTCATGAATTCAAGCCCTGCATCTTGCTCTGTGCTGACAATGCGGAGCCTCCTGGGATTCTCTCTCTCTTCCTCTCTTTGCCCCCCTCCTTCTCGTGTCTGTCTGTCTCTCTCAAAATAAGTAAATAAACTTTTTAAAAAAGCATTGAAAGATGGCAAAGTACCACAAGGAATATTAAGAGTGCAGGGCTGTTGGGCTTCTGGGTGGTTTAGTCGGTTAAGCATTCGACTTTTGATTTTGACTCATGTCATGATCCCAGGGTTGTGGAATCTAGCCCTGTGCTGAGCGTGGAGCCTACTTAAGATTCTCTTTCCCCCCGACCTCCCTGCCTCTCCCCACAACCTCAAAAAAAAAAAAAAAAAAAAAAAAAAAGAGTTCAGGGCCCCCAAACATGAAGGGTAAAGTGAAGAGAGCAGTTACAGGAATCCGAAGAGAGAATTATGAAGGGTGGTCCCCTTAAGGGGGTTTTGACCTTTATCATAGAGTCAAAGCCTGTCCATAGTGACCCACCCTCTGCTCTCTGCAAAGTAGGAGGTGGGAGCAGTGGCTTAAACCAGCAGAGACCAAAGGTCAAGAGAACACCGATGTCTGCCTGTCCATGTGTGCACACCCAGGGTGAAGGAGGTTGGAGAGAGGATCTGGGTTAGCCCTTCCGCTTTATGGCCTCCCAGAAACCCAGGGTCTGGCCTCGTACCTTCACACATCACTCCTTGTGCTCAGCTATACCAAGTTAAGGCCAATGGCCATACATGCTGTTGAAAAAAAGGAAACATTCCACGAGGCTTGCTACAAGTGGTAAGGCCGGTTGATCCAGAACCTTCGGATTAGGTATAGGGCCCACTGCAATGGGATTTTACAACGGGGGAGAGAGATGGGACTCAACTCCAGTGTGGCATTGGCAAGTGGAAATTCATAGCCAAAGAGCAGGTGGGGGTCAATGGATGGAAAATTACTAAGAAGAAACACCATGGGGGAGGGATATTCTGGCTAAACTGACCTAACAGGATTCTTACTGAAGGCAGGCCAGGTAGTCAGACATCTCCTGGAGGAGGGGGGCAGGGGCGGGATGAGGAATACGATAAGATATGGAGGGTGGTCCAATATAGAGGGTGGGGGATTCTGGTTACACGGAATTAGCAGGGTTCTTCCTCAAAGTGGATTTAACAAGGAAATGCACATGTGGGCCTGGAAGAAGCTTCAGGAGCCCCACTCGAAATCTGAATCTCTGTCGGTGCACTTGCAGCCTGGTGTTTTTCTTCCTCATATCAACACTGCCTTTTCAGAGACACCTCCTCTGTCTCCCCAGCTTGGGTACCTCCCTCAGTTCACTGTTTTTACCCCCAAGGGGACCCCACTCCCCCTTTTCTTTTGTTACCGTTTCATTTCCTCCATGTACCTCCTGGTTTCTTGGGTCATAAGCATACTTACCTTGATCATCCCCTGAACATCGAAAGCTCTGTGAGAGCAGAGTCATCTATTTTCTCCCCTGATCCCACCTTAGCTCTTGGAACAGTGCTTGGGACAGAACAGACTCTGGATATATAGTAGCTGAATCAGTGAATGAGTGAATGAATGAATGAGTGGAGTGTTTTGGGTGTGCAGTAGAAAGCACAGTGTTGTAAGAAAGAAGCTGGAAGACAGCATATAGGTATGGGAGCCCAGGGCCGTGGCTGAGACCTATGGGGTTCTCTAAGAAAGCAACCTGTTACCTCTTCACGTCATCTTTCCTGAATTTATCGGCCCCGATTCCACTGAACAAAGTCATCGTTGAATCCAGTGTTTCAGCCATGCTATCCTTGCTGCCTGTTAAGAAGGATCAGCTGGATGTCTTGATAGGCGGCGACGCATGCCCTTGTTCTCAGGGAGAATCTCGGAAACTTTGGGGACAAAGTCAATCTCATGCTTTTTTGAGAAAGTCTAACAGTTTAGGTGGCACGTTTCTCTCGTTTTCATCCTACACTACTTAGCTGTCATCTTGTTCCTATATGACAGAGTTTATAATCTTGGTTCTTTTGACCAGAAGTTTGAATGTTTTTATTCAACTCAATTTCTTATTCACTTTGCAGGTCAAGAGGATCCCGTGGGCCGGATTCGCTGATAGATGCAGTGACCACAGGTTCTATTTTTTTCTGCCAAGCTAAGCTTCTCTCAACGATTTACATTTCTCTTTGTCTGAGGAAATTCTTTTTCTTCCTTTTCCCTTTAGCTCTTTCAGGAGCGAGTACTTTGAAATTTTTTGTGGTTCACAAACATCACTTTCCTTTTGAGAAACCATTGTACCTTAACAGTTGGGACGCCTGCCCCCTTTAAGATGCTTAAGGAAACTAAAAGGAGTACATTAATTAATTAAGATTGATTGAAGGGCTCACCTGTGCTGAGTACTATTCTGGACACCGGGAATATCATAAAAAACGAGAAAAACATGGTTCAGACCTCATGGAGCTTCTTGGGGGAGAAAAGATTTAGACAAAATAAAACCCCACAAAAACACATAAAAGGAAAATAAATAATTGTAAGTTGTACAAGGTAGCACATCTCCTGGGGCCTTACTTTAGAGGAAGTGTTTCTGAGGAATGGTCCTAGGATGAGCATATATGGCGGACAGGAGGTAGTCAGTTGGGCTGGGGCACTCCAGAGGGCAAAGGGCTAAGGGCAAAGGGCAAAGGGCTAAGTCCCCGAGTGAAGGATGAAAAATAGTGTACATTTATGGCAGGGAAAGGAGGCCACAACGGGTGAGGAGTCATGAGTTGGGGAAGAGTGGTTTGTGATGAAGTTTCAGAGAAATACAGGGCCTTGCAGGGCATGGTGAAGACCCTGGGCTCCATCCAACTATAGTAGGATGACTTTGACAGTTTTAAACGGGACAGTGATATGACATCTTTCCCGTTTTAAGTCATGTTTGCCCCCCTGTGGTGAGTGGCTGAGAGGTGGAAGATGTGGCCGAGGTCACTTAGAAGGCTGTAACCATGGGCTACATAAGACCAAAATGGTGGTGGCAGATATAGGGAAAAGTATACAGGTTCTTAGAGCTGGAGTTAACCAGACCTGCTGAAGATTTAGATCTAGGGGTTGCAGGAAAAAGAGTCATTAATAAACCTCTTAGGTTTCTGGAAAGGGGACACTGTAGCGTATGGGTTAAGAACATTGGCCATTAAGCTAGAATATACGGGTCCTCATCCCATCTGAGATTCTTAATAGCTGTGTGACCCTGGCAAAATTAACGTCTCTGTGCCTTGGTTTTCTTCTCTATAAAATGGGGATAATAAGAAATATCTATTCCACAGATGTGAACATTAAATGGGTTATTAGTAGCTGACCTACTTATTGGCACATAGTATGTGTTGAATAAATTCTAGCTGTGTTACTACCAAAACAGAAAGACCGGGTAGAGGCTCAAGGAGTAGGATACAGTTTTGAGGGGGGCCATCAAGTGTTCCATTATTGACATAGTTGAAAGTGTCCTTTGGAAATACAAGTGGAGACAGGTGGAATCACAAGTCTGGAGCTCAGAGGGGAGGTCCAGGCGGAGGGTATAAAATTGTGGGTCATCAACATAAAGATGATTTTGAAATACACGTAAGAATATATCACCAGTGGGGCGCGAAGTGAGATCCAGGGCTAAGCCCTGGGCTCAGCCCGAGTAGAAGCGGTGAGTAAAACGGACGGAGAAGAGCATCTGGTGTGGTAGGAGGGAAACCTTGAGAGAATATAAGGCAAAAGAAGACAAGAATGAATAAGGGAATACACATCTGTATTTGGCGCACGACTGGAAGGTCTAGAAGGATGTCCTTTGCATTTGGTGATAGATCAGTGGCCATCTGACAAGGACAGTTCCAGCAGGCATGGGGCTGGGAGGACAGAGTGTTGTGTTGGGAATCGGTGGGGCTGAGGAAGTGAGACAGGAGGCAGAGACCCCTCTGCAGCGAATTTTCCTTGAAGTAGAGTGGCTGGGCAACTTGTGGAGAGGAGGTATTTTGGTGTGTGTGTGTGTGCATGTGTGTGCGCGTGCTTTATCTCAACAAGGGAGCAACTAGAATGGAAATTTCCCATCAGAAATTGGGAGTTTGAGGACACAGGAGAGGTAGAGGATGATCGAAGGAGTGAAATCCTTGAGAAGTGATGAGGTAGGCATCCAGAGCAAAGAGGCTGGTCATGAGTGATAGGGGGACTTTAATGCTCACAGAGAAAGAACAGTGGAGTGAGATTATGGGCTGGGGGTGGTTAAGATAAAGGGTTTATGTTTAATTTCTATTTTCTTCATGAAGTATGAGGTAATGCTGTCTGCTGGGGGTGAGGGCAGAGGAGGTATGAAAATAGCCATCTTGGGAAGTGGGAGAGAGGCTCCAGGAGAAAAAAAGAACAGGCTGGCTGGCGGAATGGAGTTCCCGCTGGAGGTTTAAGGACCTGAATCTAAAATAGAAGCATGACGTTGGGGGGCGCCTGCGTGGCTCAGTAGCCTGAGCGTCTGACTCTTGGTTTCCGCTCAGCTCATCATCTCACAGTTTGTGAGTTCGAGCCCCACATGGGTCTCTGCACTCACAGCGCTGAGCCTGCTTGCCGAGCCTGCTTGAGAGTCTTTTTCTCCCTGTCTCTGCCCCTCCTTACCCCTCCCAAAATAAATACATAAATTAAAAAAATATATATGAGAATCATATTGGATTGCACCATTTTCCCCTGCAGTATTCTGTCGCTGGGAATCTCCTTAAAGTGTTCAAGGTAAGGCTATTCCTGTGGACTTGAAACTCAGGCATTGATTCAGAAGAAAGAATCTACTAGTCTGATGGTGGCGGTCGCGTTAATGGAGGCTACTCAGAATGTTTCAGACGAGCTGACGATCCTTTCACCAAAATGTGAGATTTCTGTAAAAACCCCCTTCAACAGGAAACAGATACTGAGCACGGAGTGGAGACACGTGTCTGTGTGTGAGATGCTCTGAGCAGCACTCACCGTCGGGGCCCCACCGTTCCAAGAGAGGCCCATGTGATTGAAGACGGCAAGGAAAAATAACCCCACGTTGTTGATTTCCATACCAGTTTCTTTACAGGATGAGACTCACACCGAGCTGTGTCAAACTGACAGACATTGCTTTTAATTTTCTTGCCCGTTCCCGACCACTCTTCCATAGGTTTTTTTTTTTTTTTTTTTTAACGTTTTTATTTTTGAGACAGAGAGAGACAAAGCATGAACAGGGGAGGGTCAGAGAGAGGGAGACACAGAATCCGAAATAGGCTCCAGGCTCTGAGCTGTCAGCACAGAGCCCGACGCGGGGCTCGAACTCACGGACCGTGAGATCATGACCTGAGCCAAAGTCGGCCGCTTAACCGACTGAGCCACCCAGGCGCCCCTTCCATAGGTTTTAAGGGAATGTGCATGGAAGTGTGCGCCAGCATGCAACTGTCCCGTGCACATGTGTGTGTTGCTGGCGGAGGGGTGTTGTCTTCACTTTGGGGAGTCAAGCATCTGTTCTCAGATCAGTGCTTTTTCACAGATGCACAAAACCAGATAGATCTGGTTGGTTCTGAGACCAGGGGAGTGTTCCTGAGTATGTTATCTTCGCAGGTTACTTGTCCAGGAAGCTTTTCTACACCAGGGCTTGATCACGCCACGGCTGTTTCCAATATGGCAGGAATTTCCATGCTCCTGAGACTGTGTGTGGTGGCAAGGGGCCTTTCTCTGAGACAGCGGCGGCCGTTATGTGAACTGGCTTTGAATCTGAAACGGACTAGCAAAATGATTTCTACCTTTTGGGAGATTTAACTTCTTCCTCTGTCAAAGGACAGGGTTTCCCACATGGGCTCTGTTGCTTAAGCTTTAAATATCCGTTAAAATTTGTTGTGATTGGAGACCTTTACGATACCTGGTGACAGAACCAGAGGCACCCTAGCCGTGGTTTGTTAATTAGTCAGACTACTGGGCCATGACTAATGCAGTCACTGAGGGAGGAAGGTGTACATGCATTGGGCTATAAGAAACATTCAAGGAAAAGCTTCTTCCCCGGGGCTCTGTCTTTGTCCATTGGGGCTGCTATAAGAAGGTAAGACAGACTGGACAGCTTATCAACACCAGAAATTTACTTTTCACGGTTCTGGAGTCTGGAGGTCTGAAATCAAGGTGCCCCTGTGGTTGAGTGAGGGCCCTCCTCCAGTCTGCAGACTTCTCACCATATCCCTGACACAGGAGAGGAGGCTGGGGAGCTCTGTGGGGTCTCTTTTCTAAGAGCATGAATGCCCCTCCCCAGGGTTCCACCCTCATTACTGGGTCAGGTCCCAGAGGTCTCATCTTTGTGAGTTACAATTTAAGGGTATGAATTGGCAGGGGGCACAAACATTTAGACTATAGAAAGCTCTGAGCACCTATGGGAAGAGGGCAGAGGAAAGTCCAAATCCTCTCCCTTCCTATCTGACAGGCATGTTTTCTCTCGTCTTAGGTAATGAGAGCCTCTGTCTTCCAGCGGAAACTATTTACCTGTTGTGAAAACCACTACACCTGGATTCAGAACGTGGCTCTATCATTTAACAGACGTGAGACCTTGAGCTCCCATTCAGTGGGAAGCTTGTAGGGTGATTGTTGTACAGCTTAAACGAACCTCCCAGATTGGAGGAATGTCCCGCAAATGTATCACTCGTACTCAACAATATTCCTTATCCCTAGTCAGTTGACTCTTCTGTTTTCCTTACTAATTTATCTCAAATCCCAGAACTTGATCTGTTTCACCAAGGAAATGACAGGAAGAAACTACCCAATTTCCTGACTTCCTACCTGCAAATGTTCTTCATTGCTTACCCCCCCCTTTCCACTGGGGTTTTTCTTTTTTTTTATAAATTTTTTTTTTTCAACGTTTTTTATTTATTTTTGGGACAGAGAGAGACAGAGCATGAACGGGGGAGGGGCAGAGAGAGAGGGAGACACAGAATCGGAAACAGGCTCCAGGCTCCGAGCCATCAGCCCAGAGCCTGACGCGGGGCTCAAACTCACGGACCGCGAGATCGTGACCTGGCTGAAGTCGGACGCTTAACCGACTGCGCCACCCAGGCGCCCCAGGTTTTTCTTCTTCTGATCCAGTGAGCCAGGCCTTACCACCTTACATGCTCACATGTCCTCACAGGTATTGCTGTAGCATTTATCTGCTTAGTTCTGGTAGCAGTTTTCAGCTTCATTGTCCCCTTGCTCCCACCAATTATCAAACGCCAGTCGCCTCTACGTGTAAAACAGACCACCTTCTCTTGGGCACATGTCTCTTAGTTTCTGAAGCCTGAGATGGAAGAGCACACTTGATTTTTTTAAATAAAGAAATTTTAATGTTTATTTATTTTTGAGAGAGACAGAGCACACATGGGGGAGGGGCAGACAGAGAGGGAGACACAGAATCCGAAACGGGCTCCAGGCTCTGAGCTGTCAGCACAGAGCCCGACGCGGGGCTCGAACTCACGGACCGAGAGATCAGGACCTGAGCTGAAGTCAGACGCCCGACTGAGCCAGCCAGGCGCCTCTGATTTTTTTTTTTTTTTTTTTTTAAATCTCTCACTTCCACATCTAGTTAATCAGTAAATGCTCACTTTCTCTTTTCTCTCTCCATTCCTCCAGCCACTTCCCTAAGTTGAGCTCTTGTCATTTCTAGTTAGGCCCCTAGCAATCGTCACTCACCAGTCTCTTCGCCTCTTCTCCTGTGCTCGGCAAGCCATAGTCCCCAGGGAGGAGAGAAGTCGGGATTGGGTGGCTTCCCAAGGTAGAGGTTTGCAGCCTGTTCTCCCGCAAGGCCATGGGCATCACCTGGGAATTGTTGGAAATGCAAATAATCTCACCCCTCCCCTGGTCTCCTGGATAGGAAGGCTGTGCAGGGGTGGGGAGGCAGTTCATCAGTCCGTTTGGCAAGTCTTCCAGATGACTCTAATCTACAGAAGAGTACCACTCTTCTTGAATTTAATCAAGGGGCAAATAACCCAAGAAAGGAAAAGGGGGATCGGGAGGCAGAGCCACGTCTATCGCAGGGCTCTGTTCCGTGCCCTCTTCCAGGATGTGGTTTTTCCAGGGTTGCATCCTAGCTGCTAGCTTGCAACGAGACATATGGCTTCCTGGATGATGTCCTCCATGTGTTCTGTGCTTGGCCATCATAGCGGCAGAATCGAGGTGAGTTTTTTTCTTTTCTCAGTCTTCTTCCGTCACCGTTCAAGGTTTACCCTTGCTTGGAAACACAGGCCATCACTTGGAGTTCTGATAACACATGACCTCTGGGCTAGGAGCCGAGTTGTCTCCTTAAAGCTTTGTGACAGCAGAGGTCCCTGGTACCATGACCCTGTGCCCCAACCTCTGCGGCTCTGACCCTTGTCTCAGCTAATTCTGACCTTGCTGGGGAGATGGCATTTGAGTGGGGGCTTGAGGGTTAAGCAGGCATTCTGTAAGTGGGGAAAGGGGGAAACCTCTTTCAGGCCGAAGGAATGTTAAACACAAAGACCGAGGTATGGGATCACAAGACGTGTCAGGTGGCCGACGAAAGGAGAACAATATTTGCCCAGAAGAAGGAACGAGACTGAAAAAGGAGTTTGTCATTAGTCCTGCAGAGCTCACTCAGGAGCTTGGACTCGATTCGGGAGACATGTAATGGAGAAATGAGAGGGGTGATGTTCGAAGAGTCATAATGTCAGAAGTGTTATATCACCTGTTTGTATCTCTAGGCAGTTTTATTTCCTGGCCGAAGACACGGAAAGGCATACAATTTGTGTCTAGGTAGATTCAGAGCGGGGCCGAATAAGGCTGATAAAGCTACCCGAGCTCTTGCCCCGGGGGACTGCGGTAACAGCTGCATATACGTTAACACACAAGGAAACAGTATGAGACCCGCTTAGAGCGAGCTGCAGGTGTCTGTGTGATCGTTTTCCCCTTGCTTTCTAAGGTGTTGACACTGGCTATCCAGGTGTGGGAATCTTTAGTGGTGACCCCTTAGCTCAGGGACATGGGAGCTCAAGACAGCCGTGTGGTGGTACAGAAGCTCCTTCAATGAGGCTGGTTCCTTCTTGAACACTCTCTCCCCCAACCTTGGCTCGCCCACCTTGACATCTCTTCCTAGGGAATGATGTTGATCTTCCGGAGTGAGGACTGTGACTTATTAAGGAAAACAACTGTTAGGCCCCTGTTACACGACTGGTTGTGAACAGGCACCAAGATATTGCCCATCAGATGGGGCGCGTTAACCCTCGTAAGTGGCTGAAAAGCTGGCTGTCCCTGTAGGTGATCAGCCTGAGCCTCTGTCATTAGTTTAGCCTGTGGCTGCTTTGATTTCAGAGTGATAATAAAGAACTTCGTGAAGAAGCTACAGCAGAACCGGCCCAAGCCCGCAGAGGAGGGGCCCACACCTGCGTCTGGTTAAAATGGATTTATTTGATCGGGTTCAAGATGTGCTGCCCAGCCCTGGTTTAAAAGTCTAAGACGAAGACTTGAGAAACAGGAGCAGGTGGTGTGCGTTGTTTTTAATTTTTTAAAAAATGTTTACTTAGTTTTGAGAGGGGGAGAGAGACAGGGTGCGAGCGGGGGAGGGGCAGAGAGAGGGGGAGACACAGAATCCGAAGCGGACTCTGAGCCAGCTGTCAGCACAGAGCCCGACGCGGGGCTCGAACTCACGAACCGCGAGATCATGCCCTGAGCCGAGGTCGGACGCTCAGCCTCCTGAGCCACCCAGGTGCCCCTTGTTGTTTTTAAATACATGGATGTTGCTTAATTTCCCTCTGTGTTGGGAGATGACAGGAACAAACTAGTCCTGTTTCTGCTGGGAGATGCTTACGCCTCAACTGATAATAAACAAGGGCATGAGGGCCCAGAAATGTGGCTCCATCACTCCCCGCAATTACTATGTCTTATTGATAACTCGGAGCTCCATCCAGCAAGTGCCATCTCTGGAACAAAGCCTGTCACAGATCAGACTGAATCCATTAAAAAGCTTTGATTAACATGTCCCTGGGGTGCGCTGTGGAAACTTTTTATGCCAAGTGACAGCCTATTGCTGTTCCTTCAGAAGTGTCCCCCTGAAATACTCTAGTGTTTTAATCTAGTGCGCAGTTTAAATTAAAAAACGGCAATGACTTTGTGTGACCTAAATACGAGCCACTTCTATTCAGGGTGGGATTTATCAACCGCTCGCAGATGAAGTGTTCAGAGAGGCAACAATTAACCTTCCTGTGTGGTGGCTAATAATGATTATATGTATATTATACGTCGGTTGTGTGTATATAATTGCTTGTCTGTCTCGTATTCGTAAAACGTGGCCCGAGAAAGGGTCATAGTTAATGTGCTTAATTTAGTGGATACGGAGCTTTGTGTTCATCCTGAGTGGAAAACAAATTTGTTTGTGTTTGAGGAGCACAAAATCACTCTCCCTGGTGCTTTTTTATTGGTCTCTGACATGGATAGCGTAATGAACTGCAGCCTTTTGAAGCAAAGATAAAGCTTAGTCTTCTAACTGTGGAGTCGTTAGGGGCAGGGACCTGCCTGTTTCCACACAAATCTCTCCCTTTCATCCTAGGGGGGAGATTCAATCTTGATCGACCCTGTCTGTATGATGTGTGTGCACGGGGGGGTGTGTGTTTCTTTATGGTTACCATACACCCTCCTAAAATAGAAGCGTTGAATGGTCACATTTCAAAACTGTCACGAAGTACATTATACAATAAAAAATGATTCTCTTAGATGCCATAAAAAGACACTGTGGAAACTACCTCCACGAGGAGGGTACCTACCCTACCGCTCTTCATCGTGGTTTAAAGTCTCTGAAATTGGCTCAAGACAAAAAGTGCTTTTGTTGGCAGGATTAGGATTCTTAGGGATCAAACTTAAAATGAACGAGTACCGCCTGTAGGATGTAGCAGCCCTGGGGGCCCCTGTGCTGCCCCCCGAACTGTAGAAAGATAGGTTTCTCTCTTTTCCTGCCCCAGGAATGAATCCAGGCTCTCTGGGTGAGGCTTACCACTCACCGGGAACTCAGGGAGGACATCTCCACCTTTCGTCATTGGACGGTACTACCTAGCTACAGAGGGAAACCCTGGGGGAAGGACATTTTTGATCAGTTTTTAAAACGGAATTTCTAATGGCTTTGGCATATACAAAAATGCAATGGCCTGCTCTGGGAAGTAGGAAGCTTCTGGTCCTTGGAAAGGGCTGGGTGATTGGCATCAGGTGAGACTTGGGGAGGTCATCATTTGTGTGGCTGATGAGGTCGGACATGAAGAAAAGTGGCAGTTACTTATAGTTGAAAACATTGGAGATTTTCTTCTCAAGAACTGACAATGTTTTTCCTTGGTTCCTCCAAACCTCCCTAAAACCTCAGCAGAATATAAGCTTCATGAAGGTATATATCTTGGTATTTCATTCGTGGCTATATTCCCGGTTTATATCCCCCAGAACAGTGTAAGCCTCTAGTAAGCCCCCAACAAGTAATTGTTAAATGAGTGCATTACTAGTTTGTATAAATTTGATTTGCATTGACTTCTCAATAAGCAACAGCTTATGACCCATTATCCCCACAATGAGCAAACAGTGGATGGCTTTTCATGCTGGGCTTACCTCGTCGTGAGGGTGTTAGGCATCCTCTTCTCTTAAAGTGGATCTCTTACCGGGGCATCTTTGTCAGTCTTGGACATCTGCTAGGAGATACTCATTCCTGGAGCAGTGAATCTGGTTTTGACAAAAGTAGACCGTCCTCACTTCAAGGGCATCCAACCAAGAGCTTACCAACCACTGTGGAGCCCAGCGCTTGACATTTTTTTTTTAGGCTCTGTTCCACACCTTCTGTTAATAGTGTCCGACAGCCTAGGATAAATGAGGGTCAAGGTACAGCAGAATGGATGGTGTAGTGGCTGTATCTTTTCAAGCAGTGTCTCTTTTAGTCAGGTTGGTGTCTGACCGGGTTAATTCTGAGTGACTTCCTGATTTGGAGTAGCATCTGCCCTCAAAGAGAACAGCATCCGATGTGAACCCAGCCTGGGGCCGGTTTAGAGAAACCCTCCTTGGAGAAGAATGGCAAGGTAGATAGAGAATAATCACCCGTGAATTCACAAAACAGGACCTCGTCCTCCATGTCATAGCTTGTACGGAAGCTCTGATATTCCAAAGTATGTCTCACTTGGATTTGAGAATTTATTTCTCCTTCCCGTGCTTCTCTTGGATGTGGTCTATGACTGCCACTACTTTCCAGACAGGGAAGGGATCCAAAGACATGAGAAAAATGTACTCTATAAAAACAAAGGACATTCTTCAGTTTTCCTATAGGGAAAACCCAAATCTGCCCAGTAGGGGGAAATTAAAAGTATGTGATTTTCTAATAACATAATCCGATATTAGATGGTTATTGACCAGGCAAATAATGAGGGAGAGAAATGTATATGGAAGAAGTATTAAGGGAAAAAGTGTAAAACATGATACAGTAAGAAAATAAGGGTTACAACTCTATATCCGTATCCTGTATCCAATATCCCACACCCATCCATCCATATATATTTATTGAATATATAAAAATACTATAAAAGAATGTACAAAGTGGTAGGCATGAGCATTGCCATGATCTTTTCCAGAGAGATGCTGACCTTCAGAGAGAGGTTCAATAACATCTTCAAGGAGGGGGAGACTGAGTAGGAATTCCTTTGCCGGTTGGTTTGAAGCCAAAATCAAACCCCTTCCATCGCAACAAAGAACCGGATGTTCATCTGGTCGTTCTTTTCTGCAAAGTCGCATAAAATTGGCATTTTCAAAAATGCCGTTTTGCTTCAAATATTAGTGAATCATGACTTACCATTCATGTTATGCTGACACACTGGAGGCAAATAAAAAGTGATGCTGATGAGTTTAATTTACAGTTGGGGGTGGGGGGAGATGTTAGTGACACGGTAGATAAAAATCTCTCCTGGGCAGTTTATTTTTCTTCTCTTTTTCAGCCTGAAACACAAAGCGTTGGACTTGCACGTGGACTTTTTAGTGCTCTTTGGGCTGTGGCCACATGCTCATCTTCGGGTGCATTAATACTAATTATTTTTAATTTTTTTAATGTTTGTTTCAGAGAGAGAGAGACAGAGTGTGAGTGGGGGAGGGACAGAGAGAGAGGGAGACACAGAACCCAAAGCAGGCTCCAGGGTCTGAGCTGTCACACAGAACCGGACGTGGGGCTCCAACTCATGAACCGCGAGATCATGACCTGAGCCGAAGTCGGACGCCTAACTGACCGAGCCACCCAGGCGCCCCGATACTAATAATTTAGGTACTGCTGCTAACTTGATCCTAAGAGGTGAGCAAGCGTGCGATCTTTTAATCCATTCTAATGAGGAGATCTATGCAATTTAGAAAGTTAAAGTGACAAGTCTATACAGTCGTAAATTTGAGTCCCCACCCATCTTTTCTCCCGGTCACTTTTCACTAGTAAACAATGTTTCTAACATTTTGACTTAAATGTTTTTCTTAATACTGCCAACGTGAACCAAGTAATTTTCTTTCCTAAGCTCCGTATTAAGACACTGGCACCGTTGGGCCTCTTCCAGGGAATCGTAATTGTTAATGGTCATTGGCATTGAGCATAAGGCACTTTGTGGGGAGAAAAGCTTGAGCATTGAGGCTCAGCTCTCAATTTGAACCTGGCTGTGCTGCCGACCATTGGTGGGATCCTGTGCAAGTTAACTAATTTTTCAAAAGCAGGTTTCACCCCGCTGTGAAATGGGGATCACCTCTGCCTGCGGAGGGTTGGAAAACGTAACATACACGGGAAGGATCTGGGGTGATAGATTCTACCTCTTATTTATAAGTTCTGTGGTTCTCAGCATATCATGCCCAGACCACCACCCTCGGCCTCACATGTCAGAAAGGCAACTTCTTCGGTCCCAACGCAGACCTTCTGAGTCGGAAACATCGTGGGTAGCGGTCAGCAATTCGTGTTTGCGCAAGCCTCCCAGGTGATTCTGGAGCTTGTAGGGTTTTGAGAAACTCCTTAGCTGAGTGGGTAAGTGTGGCATCGTCATCTGGAAAATGGGCCACAAAAAGGAAAAAAAAATACACCTCCCTCGCCGGGTAATGGTGGTAAGTTTATAACAGTGTTGGGTGCTTCGTATACAGGCGATGTAGGTCGTTAGTGTTATAGCTGAGGGACACGCTGGGGCGAATATTTGAGTCGATGTTCTTAAGTTGGCAAAATACAGTAGCTGTTTAGGTGTATGAGTCTTGGACTGAGACAACTGCCTTCAAATCCGAGCTCTGCCGCATGGAAGCCATTGGTCTAGGGAAAGTTCCCTTCCCTAGGTCTCACTGTCCTCATCTGTAAAATGGGAATAGTAATAGAATCTACCTCAAGTAATGGAGAAGGGGTCTGCTGAGTAGAGCGTCTCTGATGCAAACAGTAGTTGTTAAGAACTACGCTTCAAATGGAAATCATCTAATGGAATGCCCGATGCTCACCCAAAGATTTTTATTACTTAAAGTTGTCACGGTTAATGATCCCATCATGGATTCTTGCTTAGTCATGAAGTTTCCATATATTTCTAGAACTTTTTTTTTTTGAAAGCTTTAGGAGCACAAACTAGTTCATGGCCTCCAATGAGATTAATCTGATTATTTAGTTTTAGGTTCCATTTAAAAAACAATCTTGGTGTTTCTCCCCGTTCGTCACACATGGGTATAACCAGCAGCGGCCATTCTCTAGGAGGGGGTTACTCTATCTGCCCATCTCTTATTGAAGAGGAACTTGGGGTAAGGCGAATTTGGTTACTTTTAGTGCAGTGCGGTATCCAGTTCCATGCTCTGAGATGAGGCTTTGTTCTTCAGGGTTGAGATTACTTAGGTAGGCTGAAAAACCCTTCACAAAAGGCTCTGAATAGATGGTGCATGCTTCACAGACCTCCTTTTGCTAGTCTCCCTTACCTGCTTTCAGCAGGTGTGAGCTTTCTGCCTAAGATTCCTTTCCATTGTGCAGCCTGGCTCTAAGCCTTCTTTGTTTCCACCCAGGTCTGGTTAACTCTTCTTTCTTGTTTTTTTTTTTTGGTTTTTTTTTTTTTTTTTTTTTTTTTTTTTTCCCCAAGCTTCCAACCACCTGAAGGAAATCTGATCGGGAATAAGGTCATTTTTGTGTCTCTAAAAATTGCCACGTACGTAAAAAGATGTGTTAAAGCCAAGCGTGACCCTTCTCAGGTCTCCAAGTCCCTTCAGATGGGCAAGGGTCTCCTTCTTGAAGAAGCTGAGTGAAATGGAGGTGGAAACTGAGGCAGAGAGGTGTATGGTCAAGCTGCAAAATGGGTTAAGAAATCGAGATCTGCCCAATCACAGCGTACGTGGAAACAAGTGAGAACTGAAGCCAGTTGAGGCACCCTCGGTCCTACATCTGGGCTTTGCATGCATGCATGCATAATTAAGCTTTCAGCAGCTGTAGGCTTCTCCAGTGCAACAGGGCGGGTGGGATATTGTAATACACAGTAGGTTGTATATCAATGGAAGGCTTTTTAAATTCACACGACGCTTAAGATAAAAAGACACCAGCAAAAATTAAACAGCATTCACAGTGTCGGTGAATAGTGATACAGGCCACCAGGAAAACAATGGAAACCGACTCGGTTTCCCCCCATTGTTCTGCAACTCCCCCCACCCCCACCCCTCCAATAGATTAGAGCAGCCATGCTGACTTTGTTTTAAAATACACACACTCATGAGATCAAAGGGATCAATGCACATTCAAGCAACTTTCAAGGCATCACAGGAAGAGCAAAATGGTCTGTTTTCTTTTGAAAGACAACAGAGAAAATCACACACATGCGTTGAGGCATTGTGATATGCAGATGGTGAGCTTTCAGGAGAATTAAATATTCATGGAAGATAAAAATCTCTGCTATTTTTAATCTCTGTGAGGCTTTGGGCTCAATGCCCTCTGTGTTCACATGATAGACAGATTCTTCTCTGTATGTGGCTCAGATGGCATCTTGGGAGGTCACCCTCGCTCTGCTGGTTAGGCCTTCCACACCTGGGCTGCCTGATGGTGGCCGGTTACACCCGTGGGAGAGCGTCAGTCACATTTACCTTCCTTGGGATGCACAGTCTATAGTCTAAGACCCTTGGCTGCATTGTGTTTACCAGGGTCCCCAGCCTTCATTCCATCTGATTGTTGGGGCCACAGGAAGTCTTCGAGGCCCCTGACAGAGGGAAGTCTCTCAGCTACCTGGGCACACGGAACAGTCACCTCGGTTTCTCTTACTAACCCAGGTGCAAAAGGTAGTCTCTTCCTGCTTTTTTGGTTTTTATTGCATACTTTTGACCAGAAATCGAAGGATTTTCCAATTCTATCCCATCTTGGGAGCCAACCCATGTGGAAAACGCCATTCAAAAAGATAATCTTGTTTAGGAAGGAGGGCAAAAAAGATCGGTTTATTCTCCTTAGGCGGCTGAAATTAACAATTTTTTGGTCCTAGATCAAGGACCTGAATGAAAACTACACCTGCTTATAGGAAGGCATTACGAAGGTGGGGAAAACGAACGTTCCTCTGAATTCCAATTTGATTTTGAATTTAGTTAATTTTAATCCATTTAGGACACTGACTCCTTGCTCCATTGATCAGACACAATGTCACTGTGTTACCCTGACTTCTCTGCATATTTTTCTCAATTACTTTAAGACTGTATACTCTATAAGGATAAGTAATTACAGAGTAGCCATGGCAGGAGAGTCACAAAACAGTTGCTGGCATTCAGGTCACTGTATTTGCATTGCAAGGTAGTTATTGGATGACTTCTGCTATAATGCTCTGGTCCCTTGCTTTTGGGGGTGGGTGTTACTGCTACCCTCCTCAAACAAATTCCATTTTCCCTCCACCTTAGATTGAAAAACATTGATTTTCTGGGTGTTTTGCACCCATATTTTAAACATAAACATAAATGGGCTTGGATTTCTGGACTCAGGAATCAGACATAATCTCCTTTTTACCCCTGGCTGGGAACTGTGTTGGGTTAAAAGTAACGTTTCCATGATAAGAACCTCAGTCTTGTCTTTTTTTTTTTTTTTAAAAAAAGAGTCCCAAGCCCTAATTTAAATAGGACCCCAAATTCTCCTTGCAGTGACTTCAACACTGGAATAGTATAGATGCTGGGGATTAAAGAGATAATGGAAAAAGTCCACCCCCTTGTCTCCACTGTCACCAGGCACTGCCCTGAACCAGCATCATCAGGGTCCATGTGAGAGGCACCCGGAAAACTGTTGTCTGGGGCCCAAGCCATATTCGGGACTGCTGGGAGCCCATCTCTGCACGGGCATGCTCCTCTCTGCACCTGAGATTTCTCACAAACAGAGCAGACCTCCATTCATTCATCAGGCCACTGTCATTCTGGAAAAGGCTGTTTACTTATTCTTCTACAAGAGGAAACGGGGATTGTTTATACCTTTGCATTTGACCAGTTGCTGTCAAAGCCAGGGTCTCTGGGGAGAGGCAGAAACACCTTGCTTGTACTATAATCACTCTGTCTACCTTACAAGTGTGAAAATACCGCTATTAATTTTAACAGCATTAAAAAAAAAAAAAAAACCTCTCCCCTTGCATCCTGCTGTCCTTCCTCCCAGCCCCCTCCCCCCCACACACCCTTTTGACAGCTCAGCCCTGTGATATTTCTGATCTTTCTTAGGAGGATGTTTCCAAAGAGATAAGTGGTAGGAATCAATGCACATCATCTTAATTACCAAATACGGTGTGTTGTATTGTAAGCCACTTATCTCCCACTGGCCACATGACAAATGCCTGGTTCTGGTGCTGACAGTTTGCCTCCTTCTCCAGAATGGTCCAGAAATACTTGTTGGATAACTCAAATGTCTCCAAACTGACTTTTCTATTCAAGATACCCTGAGTGCTAAGAAAAATTGCATCAAAATTTAGTTTACGTCATCTGTAGATGGCTGTGGCAGTAGCTGCGAAGACTGGGATTCTCCTCAGACAGCTTTCGTAAATGTATTTTCAACATATGTCTATTTTTTAAATTTATTACTAAAAACTTTTTTTTTTTTAATTTTTATTTTTGAGAGACAGAGTGTGAGCAGGGGAGGGGCAGAGAGAGAGGGAGACGCAGAATTGGAAGCAGGCTCCAGGCTCTGAGCTGCCGGCACGAAGCCTGATGCAGGGCTCGAACTCGTGAACCATGAGATGATGACTGGAAGTGAAGTCAGACGCTAAACCGACTGAGCCACGCAGGTGCCCGTCCACGTACGTGTATTTTTTAAAATTACAAAGTAATCCACTTTGGTTGGATTACTTTATTGCTTTATTAAAGCAATAAAAAATACAGACTAATGAAACGTAAATCTAGACCTAGATAGACATCTAGATGCTGTAGGGTCAGACCTTAGCACATGGGAGCCTCTGCGGAGGTAAGGAGTCATGAACGGGGCCATTAGGGACACTCGAGAAGGCTGGAGGTCTACATAAGTATCTGATGATCTTGTCACCCAAGATAGAACTCCAGGGGCATCCTTGGGTTTGTTTGTTTGTTTGTTTGTTTGTTTGTTTGTTTTTGCCATTTGCACCTTCCACATCACACATACTCCTTATTTTATATTCTAAATATTTATACATTCTGTGCCCTCTTAGCCAGTGTCTCTTAGCTAGCTTCTGGTCTGGGAACTGTCAGGTCCGTGTATCAGCCAGGCGGCCTCTGTAAACACAAATTTGACGTTGGCCGTTTCCCACAAAATCCCTCAGTAACTCCCTGTGTCCAACGGGACAAAGGCAAACGATCCCTGTGTTCTGTGTCCAGTCCGCCTGTGAGCCACATCTCCTGTCAGGATCACTCGGAAGCGCCTCAGTGAGAATCGACTCATCTAACCCTTTTAGGTTTGGAAATCACCTTGTCCTTGGAGCCTGTTCTGGATCCTTACTTCCCCAGAGAGGCTTAGGATCCCCTTTTCTCGTATCCCGTGATACTCTGTGCATCTCTAGGTCACTGACGTGCTGGGTGATAGCCCTCTTAACTTAGGGTTGTGGTTCTGGCAGGAACATTGCCTGGTGGTGATGCTTGGTGCATTTCAGGTCATTTTTTTCCCCGTAAGAGGAAAGGACAGCATCGCAAGAGTAGTGAGGAGTGCATGCAGAGGGTGTTGGGGCTGGCACCCATGATGAGGCCCTGGGCCTTACGGAGAGAAAAGGGCCCCAGGAGGAACTTGGACCTGAAGGATCCCCACTTGGCCTATTCTGTGCAGGTGTCGTGGGACCTATTCCTTTCTCTCCCTTCCATTTGAAGGAAGGGGGCCAAATGGAAACCAAGATATTACGATCAGTTACCTTTTGTTTGGAAAAGTTGTAATCTTGCCTGAACTACAGGCTTACATTAACCTGAAGTTTTTAATGTTCTGGAAGGTGTGTGTCTTTGTTTTAAGGCTCTATAGCACAAGAATGTCCCTATCTTTGTCCACTTGACTCTAGAGAACTGCCATTACAGACTAATAAAAATGACACTTTTCAATAGCTAACCTTCTTGCCTTTTTCACTGTATTTATTTTTAAGAAATTTTTTAAAGACATTTTTTTAATTGAAGTATAATTACTTACAGTGTTTCAGGCGTACAGTATAGCAATTTAACAATTGTGTACATTTCTTCCCGCTCATCACGGTAACTGTACTCCTTTATTTCTCTTTTCCACCTCTCTCTTTTCTGGAAACCACCCATTTGTTCTCTGTACCTGACAGCCTATTTTTGTGTGTGTCTTTTTTCTTTTGTTTCTTAAATTCCACGTATGAATGAAACGATAGGGTATTTGTCTTTCTCTGTTTGAATTATTTCACTTAACCTTATACCCTCTAGATTCATCCATTGTGTTGCGAATGGCAAGATCATTGCCTTTTTTATGACTATGTCGATTCATCCGTGGATGAGCATTTGAGTTGCTTCCATATCTTGACTTATTGCAAATAATGCTGCGATAAACATGGGAGGGCATGTATGTTTTCAAACGAGTGTTTTTGTGTTTTGGGGGTAAATACCCAGTAGTAGAATTACTGATTCATATAGTAATGATATTTTTAACTTTGTTTTTAATGTTAGTTTATATGTGAGACAGAAAGGGTGCATGCGAGCAGGGGAGAGGCAGAAAGAGAGGGAAACAGAGAATCCCAAGCAGGCTCCCGCTGTCAGCCCAAAGCCTGACTTGGGGCTCGAACTCACGAACCATGACATCATGATCTGAGCTGAAGTGGGCCATTGAGCCGCGCAGGCACCCCTATAATTTTAACTTTTGGAGCAAATTCCAAACTGTCATAGTGGCTAGACCAATTTGCATGGTAATCACCAATGCATGAGAGTTCCTTTCTCCCCACATTGTTACCGATACTTACTATTTCTTGTCTTTTTCATTCTTGCCATTCTTACACGTGTAAGGTGATCTCTCGTGGTGGTTTCTTTTTGTATTTCCCTCATGATGAGTGATAATGAATCTTTTCATGAGTCTGTTGGCCTTCTGTATATCTTCTTTGGAAAAATGTCTGTTCAGGTTCTCTGCCCGCTTTAACATTAGTCTCTTTCGTTTTTTGGTGTTGAGTTGTATAAGTTCTTTACTTATTTTGGATATTAACCCCTTACCAGATCATTTGCAAATGTCTTCTCCCATTCAGTAGGCTGTCTTTTTGTTTTGTTGATTGTTTCTTTGGTGGTGCAGAAGCTTCTCTTTTGATGTAGTCCCAATACTTCATTTTGGCTTTACTTTCCCTTGCCTCAGAAGATCTATCCAGAAAAATGTTGCTATGGCAGATGCCAGAGAAATTTCCGCCTGTGCTCTCTTCTAGGATTTTTATGATTTCAGGTGCACATTGAGGTCTTTAATCCATTTGGAGTTGATTTTTGTGTATGGTATACAAAAAATTGGTTCAGTTTCGCTCCTTTGCATGTCGCTGTCCGGTTTTTCCAGCACAATTTGTTGAAGAGACTGTCTTCCCGTTGTATATTTTTGCCTCCTTTGTCATAGATTATTTGACCATGTGAGTTTATTTCTGGGCTGTATTCTGTTTCATTGATCTCTGTGTCTGTTTTTGTGCCAGTACCGTGCTGTGTTAATTACTACAGTTATGTAATGTATCTTGAAATCTGGGACTGTGATATCCCCCAGCTTTGTCTTGCTCAAGATTGTTTGGGCTATGTGGGGTCTTTGGTTTCATACGGATTTTAGTATCATCTTCTTGGCCTTGTTTAACCTTTTGTAAAAGGAATGTTGAGCAATATATGTGTGGTAAATCCAGTTTTTGTGTTAAGCATTACATGTGTATAAAGCTCTGAAAACTAGATCCTTTATGTATACCTAATTTTTTTTTTTTTTTTTTTTTTTTTACTTAAACTTAAATCCAGAGAGTCATAGGCTGTAACACACTAAAAGGGCCTGGACATAATTTACTCTAATTGCCCGATTTTACAAACAAACATGCTAAAGTTAAGAGTATAAGCTCAGGAGCTGAGTTTACCTTCTGACATAAAATTGCTGTGTGACCTTGGGCAGATTACTCAACCTCTCTGTGTCAGCTTCCTCTTTGGTAAAATGGGAGTAAAAAAGATTGACTTCTAGGTGTGTGTGGAGAATTAAATGGGTTAATAGTAAGTGCTCACGAATGTTTGTTGTTATTGTAGTTTTCTATGTCTCCTGGCAAATGAACCAAGACTCAAATCCGGGTTAGTGCCTGGATGATCTAGGGCCGTAACCAGCATTAAAATCCAACTCCTATCCAAGGTTTGTGCTGCACCTCTCTCATTTTCCAAATCTATCCAGTTTTCCTGCCTTTCCTGTAAGATTTTGTAAATGTGGTTAAAGAGCATTTTTTCCCATTAGGGCTGTGTATGTAGCCCCATACGCATTTTCCTGGCTGTGTTTATGTGCCTGTGTCCTCTATTGCTCTCTTCAATTCAGTTTCTGCCTGCCCTACAGAGGTGCCTTAGGCCCATCAAACACTTGGAGGGTGCAGTCAGCCACGCTGATGGTCCAGGGGACCTCACACAAAATAGGCAAACTTAAATTCGTAATTCTGAAAGGCTGTATACAGGATGAGGGCTGAAGATCAGCCCTTTTTGTTTTGGGGCAGATTCCCACACAGGTCAGGGCTCGCTGCTTTCAACAAAGACCTTTCGCTCCGATGTGCGCGTTCTGCTCAACCCCTCCTGAGACCCCGGCCCTCAGTGACATTCACTTTTGGACAGCTGCTGGGCCCTTCCACCCAGTCTGACTGCAGCTGTTCCTGAGAGGAGACCAAATCCAGCTCAGGATGAAGGACAAGTGTGGGACCGGAATGAATGGTGTGCCAAGTGTAGACTATGGCTCGCCAACCTCTGCTTACCAGCATCCTCAGGCATCACCTAAAACTGGGCAAACACCCTAAGTTGTCTAGGATAATCTGATTTACACTTGTTGTTCTGGCACAGTTGTAAATAGGATCTCCGTTCACACCCAGAAGTGCCTGCCCATCCAAGATTCAGGACCGCACTCACCCTCCCTGATCCTGTATCGTCTAGGATTTATATGTTGCATCCCCCTCCTGGTTGGCACTGCTTAGACAGGAACTGTTCCCAATTTGTATATGAGCCCTCTGTTTTTCCCTTGTTTCTCCCCTGTGCTCTGGCATTCCCCCTACCATGAGACAACTCTGCTGTACTCTGAGCCTCTAGAGAATGTGTCTCAGATTCCTGGCCCCTGGCTTTCCTGACAGCATGCTTTGGGGGTGGGGTGATGGTGTGCGGGCTGGGAGCTGCTCAGGCCTGCCCTCGGACGACTTTGGTCTTCTCTTCAGTGGATCGCAGTAGTCCGCCCACCTGCACCCCTCCTGGAGTGACAACAAGAAGTAGAGGGAGCTCCTTCATTCTTATAAATGAGGCTTTTGTGAATCTCATGGCCTCTGCAATGGTAAAGGACCTGACTTTGTCCAAAGAGAGGTCTGGCCTTTGCCCTCAGTTTGTGGGAGGTAATCTATATCATACGTGGTAGCAGTGACTCTGTTTAGGGCAGGAACTGACTCATCAGATCTCAGAGGGGGACTAGCCTCAGAGTAGAGGTAAGGTGGGTGGCTGGCCATACCAGCCAGACCAACCATGTGACTTAGGGTGGGGGCTTCCGGTCCCATGGTATTAGTTGGCCATCAGCCTGGGGAAGGAGGTCCGCTGTGTGGGCAAGTAGTCAAACAATCAAGCTTGCATAATGGAGCCTCAGGGAAAACCGTGATCAACAAAGCTGGGGGAAGTTTTCCTGACTTTCCCTGGTTGGCATGACTCTGTGCTCATTGTCACATGTGGACGGTGGGCAGGTAATGCCCCCTGTCTCCACACGGAAGGGACAGCAGAAGCTTCATGTTTGAGACCCCTCTCCCTTCGACCCACTCTGTGCTATGTGCTTCATCTTTTGGCAGATTTTGACCTGCTTCCTTTGCCTGTAATACATTGTCACGGTGGGTCTTGCAACCCTCCGTGAGTTCTCTGAGTCCTTCCAGTGAATGGTCCACCATGAGGGCCATTAGGGGAATCTCCTGAACTTGTAGTTGGTGTCAGAAGTGAGGGTGATCCCGGGTAGAGACGGTGCCCTGTGTCTTACACACTTTGGTGAAATTCAGGCAGGGTCAGTGTTGGTACCTTTGCATTTCTAGGGAAGATGAGACACATTCCGGTCCCTCTTCTCTCAAGGGCCTTCCGGCTCCTTTTCTAGGTAGAGTTGCCAGGGGAGGGTTGCTAGTTCATCCCACGTCAGTGCAATGCAAAAGGCCTAATATCCCAAGATTAGCTGAACATGCGCTTCACATCTCTACCCAGATAGTGAAAATACTGAACCACTTCCATCGCTGACAGCAGAGTCCCTCCTGGTGACCTTCATGAGACCCCTCGATAAACCTGCACGGCAGTGTTAGAGGAAGGAAGAAGAAGAGGTACATACAAGAGGCACAGCTGATGGGTTTCACTTCAAGGGAGACGGGTGGGGAGTGAACGCGAGGGGGGCTGGGGGAGCGCAGGGTGAGAACAGCAGTCAGTGGAAAGCCTAGGGTGGGGTCACCCACTCAGCCTGAGGACACCGATGCCCTGGCTCCACGTGGAGCCTGTCAGCTGCCCCATCTGTGGTTTCTCCAGGGGCCTTGCCTCCCTCCCCACCACAGAGGCTCCCCACCGCCTCGTGCGAGGGGGTCTGAGCTCCTCTGTGGGATCTGCACACACCCAGCAAAGCTCTGGAGGCAGCACAGGCCTGGAGACAAGTCTGCTGTGGCCGTTTGCAGAAGCCTTCCGGATGACTTTGACCTCCAGACAATGGACTTGGGGGCATGAAGTACTTTGGATCACTGGCGTTTCTGGTACCTACACACTGGTAAGACACACTGTCTTACTTCCTGAGCACTGACCACGTATTAACCACTTTGCTAAGTGGTTGGCTCCTTCGCTCTTCACTCATTTTCGTCCTACGGGGTGGGTACTTTGTCCGTGTTATGGTAGAGAAGCCTGACATACAGATTCATACTCGGTCAACAGCGCCTTTATTCCAGCTCCTCCTCAAGAGCGTCCACTGGCTCCTTGGGTGTTTGACATTGAATTCAGGCTTTCCACCTACACCTGCCACCCTGCCCGGCCTTGAGACCCAACCTCACTGGCCCCTAGGGCCTGACCTCTTACCCTTCCCTGCTCCAGCCTCTTGGACTCTGCCATCGAGAGAAACTCAACAGCAGCTCATGAACAGCTCATGTTCATTTCCACCTATGGGTCCCGAGGCCTTGCTTCCTCTTCTCCATCCACGCAGTCTTTCCTTCCTGGCCTGGGTGACCCCACCTGCTCTACCCCCTGGATGCCGTCATGGTCTCCCTGCCCGCACTCCGTGCACTGGGTGCTCTGCGCACCCTTCTGTCCTCGTGGCTGGGTGCCTGTGGAGTGGCCCCTGGCCGGGATGGCCCCAGAGAGCACGCCCTGGGAAGGGTTACGTGTGCTGCGTGCAAGCTACCAAAATGACGATGAGTGAGGACGGTAAGAGTAGTACAGGTTTTGAGTTTTCCTAGCTGAGCTGCTAGGCAGGTGGTATGAGAAAGCTAATTTGTGTTGACTCTCCTCGAAAGAACGGTGATGTTGTAGGGCGAGTCGGCAAATGTCTGGAACGGGGAGGCGGATCTCAAGAGTCTACCTTTGCTCATCGGCACCGGGCACATTCTGTCTACAATCCCTTCTCATCCACCCACTCACCTCTCTATGTTTTATCGTTCTGATTTCCAGCATTTTAGATATGCTTGAATTCTTAGATTCCTTACTTAGAGCATTAGTTGGTATAGTAGATAGAGTAATACTCCCCCTGCACGCACCCCCCCCCCCAAGTTGTTCATGTCCTCACGATCCCTGGGACCTGTGAATGTATCAGGTGAATGCAGAGGGGAATTAAGGCTGCTAAGCAGCTGACCTTCGGATGAGAGGGTGCTGGATGTCCCTGGTGGGTCTAATATCGCAGGGGTCCTTAAACGCAGAGGGGGAGGCAGAAGAGATCAGAGTCACGGGGAAATGTCACTAGGGGAGAAGGCTCAGAGCGGTAGGGTGTTGTGTCATGTCACCAGCTCGGTTTGTGGTCATATGTTACAGCGGCAATGGAAGCAGATAGAGTGATGACTGCAGAGATGTCTATGGAAAACTGTTGAAACTCCCTGCTCACAAGCCCAGGCTCTGAGGCTGCCTGATAGCAAGTCTTGGCTCTTGAGGGGCACCCGGATGGCTCAGTCGGTTAAGCGTCCGTCTCTTGAGTCGGGTTCAGGTCATGATCTCGTGGTTTGTGGGTTCGAGCCCCACAGAGGGCTCTGTGCTGACAGCTCAGAGCCTGGAGCCTGCTTCGGATTCTCTGCCTCCCTCCCTTTGTGCCCTTGCCAGCTCGTGCAGTGTCTCTTTCTCTCTCTCTCAAAGGTAAAGAAAGCATTAAAACAAAAATCTTGGCTCTTGAGATGTTGATTTCCACCCCTCCCAGTGTTATTGTCAGAATCAAGTGAGGTAATGTGTCCACGGTGCTGAAAATGGTGCCACGCAGTCCCTTGTTGCTATTTACCATTATTTTTCTATGCTACTGTAGCTGGTGCCATTCATAATCTGCAAAAAAAAAATTATGTTTAGTAAACATTTGGCTTCTGTATACATGGGCTACTGGGTTTTGCATTTGTCTAACTGGAAGACCTGGGTTCACACTCTACCTTTGCGTAAAGGCCTCGGCCTTGCTGCAAGAACTCTGTCTTTGAGATGTGGAGAAATGTTCAAAGCTCAACACACAGCTTTGAGGGTGCACAAGGGAAGCACCGTACTGAAATCAGAGGGAGCACAAGTAGCTGACTTCCAGTGAGTTCGACAGTTTTGTTTCGTTTTGTTTAAAGTTTATTTCTTGGGGGCACCTGGGTGGCTCAGTAGGTTGAACGTCCGACTTCGGCTCAGGTCATGATCTCGTGGTCCGTGAGTTCGAGCCCCGCGTCGGGCTCTGTGCTGGCAGCTCAGAGCCTGGAGCCTGCTTTCGATTCTTTGTCTCCCTCTCTCTCTGCCCCTCCCCTGCTCATGCTCTGTCTCTCTCTCTGTCAAAAATAAATAAACATTAAAAAAAAAATTTTAAGTTTATTTCTTTATTTCGATAGAGACAGAGACAGCGTGAGTTGGGGAGGGGCAGAGAGGGAGACCGCGAACCCCAAGCAGGCTCTGGCACCGTCATTCCAGAGCCTGATGCGGGGCTTGAACCCACGAAACCGTGAGATCATGATCTCATTGGAAACCATGAGTTGACGGCTTAACCAACTCAGCCACCCAGATGCCCTGAGTTGGATAGGTTTTAATTTTCCCTCTCTGAGTTCCTGGAAGGTGGGGTCAGAACTAGGTTAGGGAATGATTTTCTTGAGCCATTTCATGGAGGTATGGGCAGGCAAAGAGTTTGTTTAAAAACCTATTGCAAAGTAAGTTGGGGATGTCAGATTGGGGTTATGTAGAAAGCTCATTTATCAAAAAAAAAGCAAGGCAAGTTGCCTTTTTTGTTTTGTTTTTGGCGTGTGATGTCTCACTGGAAGGCTTTCAGTGTTTGTCTTAGTCCCTGACTCTCTTAAAAACCCAGTTCCTATCCCAGGCTGAAGCACCTCTGTCTCCTTTTCCGCTCTGGCCTCTCCCTTTCCATGCTCCACCGTCATCCTGTTAGTGATCATATGTAAGGTCTTCAAAATTCCACCATTTCACATGTGCCCATCTTCGGCTTCCTCACAGCCCCTCCCTCACTTGTGCCTCGTGCCTCGTGCCTAGACTATGACCAGCGCCTCCTGGCTGGGTTGCTTTCAGACTCTCCTTCTTAAAACTTGTTCTCCATAGATTCAATTACTTTCTTGAAGCACAGTTTGTGATATGAACCACTCCATTCTGCCCAGTGCTTTAGTGTCTCTTGCTGGTAACTCAGTTAAATATCAGGGCCTCATCCCAGCATCCAAGACCACGGTCCATGCTTCGTACACTGTGAGGTTTCCTTGTCTACAGGTCCTGGAGACTACCCGGGTTCATGCTGCTGCTCCTTCTGAGCTGACTCTCTCCATTCCTCTTTAGAGAGAGAGAGAGA
Organism: Neofelis nebulosa; assembly: GCF_028018385.1. Classification (NCBI taxonomy): domain Eukaryota; kingdom Metazoa; phylum Chordata; class Mammalia; order Carnivora; family Felidae; genus Neofelis; species Neofelis nebulosa. Next base: position 138,002,941 of record NC_080782.1, read on the forward strand.
GAGAGAGAGAGCGAGAGAGAGCAAGTGACCGCACACTGGAGCAGGAGAGGGACAGAGAGAGTGGGAGACAGAATCCCAAGTAGGCTCTAAGCTGTCAGCATAGAACACACTGTGGATTCGAACTCATGAACTGCAATGTCATGTCCTGAGCCCAAGTCAAGAGTCGGATGCTTAGCCGACTGAGCCATCTAGGAGCCCACATTTATTATATGTTCTTAATGAAACTTTAGTTTTACGGACCCTTATGTACTTTTATCTCCACTAATGGAAGCTCTTCGAGGTTACGGTCTAGGAGTGCTCCATATCTATGAACATAAACTACACTTTGGTACATTACCTTGAACATGGTGGTAGTCTAAAGCTATCTTATAAGTGAAATTCCCTCATTGGTGAAGCTATCATTTTCTTTCAAAATGCAGATAGAAAAAGTACATAAAATATGTATATATTATAATGTGAGAGCCCATGAAATGGGGAAACACAACGTGCCTTGGCATCCTTGGGCTGAATTCTGCCTTGTGGGTTAGAGGAGACTAATAGCTGAATGGATTCCACCAACACGAACACACGCACGCACACACACACACACACACACACACACACACACCCTGTAGCTGAGCCTGAAATGAAATGCATAGCTTTGTTTACAGAGAGGCTTCAAGGTAAAAGTCAAGCCATTGAAGATAACATTATGCAATAGTTTCCTCTTGCTACCTCACCAGTTAACCCCAAACTCCCTGGCGGAAAACAATCACCATCATCTCGCATAGCTTCTCTGGGCCAGGGAAGGGGAGTGACCCTACTGGGTGTTTCTTGCTCAGATTCTGTTACGACCTTGGGTTCAACAGTGGCTGAGGTTGTAGTCAGCGAAGACAAGACTCAGACTAGAGAGACTGATACAAGGATCCTTAGTCCTGTGACCTATAAGTGCTCACTCTGGGCAGATATCCTCAGTTCCCCCCTACATGGTCTTCTCCACTGGGCACATCAGTGTTGTGTGTTTTTCAAAGGTTTGTTTATTTTGAGAGAGAGAGAGAGAGAGAGAGAGAGAGAGAGAGAGAATGTGAGTGAGGGAGGGGCAGAGAGAGAAGGAGAGAGTATCCCCAACAGGTTCCATCCTCAGCACAGAACCTAACCCGGGCCTCAATCTCATGACCTCAGGATCGCAACCTGAGCTGATAGGAAGAGTCAGATGCTCAACCAACTGAGCCACCCAGGCGTCCCAGGCACATCCAGAATTTATTGACACTGTGTCTGGCTTCCACCAGAGCGAGGGGGCCCTATGCAGAGTGGAAAGAGACTACCCAGGAACTTGAATATTGGGAAATGAAAATCACTGATGCCCTGTTGGAAGCTGCCTACCACAATCCCGTTGCTGACATCCAATTATTCTATGTCTTGGGCCCCTGGTAGAAAAAAGTTTGTTGCCTTTACTGGAATCCTGTGGGGTTTGGTGGGGTCTGAGGCATTAGTCGTCAGCTCTAGAATTCCAGGCTTGGCTTTCTGGGAGGCTATCTTGCCCTTTTTAGAACCCGTCCCCCCCCAATTCCAAGCATACCTACTTAGTGGTGGCCTTGGTTCCTGGGCCTCTCAATTACAGTGGGAAGAATGCAGCAGCCACGCCATTAATGCACAGCCATCCATGGCTTCTGGACAAGAATTTGATTAAACATGGTAAAATCAGTCCTGATGCAGCCAGAATGCCCCATGTACTGTTGACTTTTTGGTAGGGCTGAAATTAAGGGCCGATTTCTTCCGAATGGAAGGTATTTCTCTCTCCCTTTGGAAGCACATCCTTTTAATAAGGATCTGGATTGGCTTCACTTATTTATTCAGCACTCTCTCAGCGGCAAGTTGATGATGAGATACATTCCATTTCGGTGACACACACATTTGAAAGGATTCATGCTTCTGATCATAAAAGATAAAGTTTTTTTTTCTTTCTCAACATCTGGAGCCTGATGAATAATTACTATAATTAAACAAGAGGCCATTGTATATTTGGGTATTTTTAAAGCTTCCAATGCCTCTCTGCGTGCAAGATTCACATTGCACACTCTTTGTTCTAAAGCGTTCTACTGTGCAGGGCTCACAATCTACTGAGGAGCCCTCATGGCTGGCGTGAAAAGTAGGTCATTACTGCCTAATCTTCATCACTCCCTTTTTCTGCTTCTCCAAAAGCTTTAATAACTGAGTTTATTGCACCCCTCAGGATTCTCCACCTGGCCCCACAGCACCTCATAGCTCTGGAGGGGTAGGAGCTGGACAGGGCATCAGGGACAGGGATGTTAGCTCCTCTTCTCCACCCCACCAACGTGACTGGCTTAGTGAAATCATCTTGTCCTCATCCGTGCCACCTCAGTGGTTGTTGACATTACTAGGGATCGATTTATTTTTTTATTTTAATTAAAAAAAAATTTAAGGTTATTTATTTTTGAGTGAGACAGAGACAGTGGGAGCAGGGGGAGGGATACAGAGAGAGGGAGAGAGAGAATCCTAAGAGGCTTTGCACAATCAACACAGAGTCCGATGCAGAGCTCGAATTCACAAAACCATGAGATCATGATCTGAGCCAAAACCGAGAGTCAGATGCTTAGCTGACTGAGCCACCAGAGAGCCCCAATGCTACTAGGGGTAGATGTTAGATGAACCCCCATGAGATAGAAACCACCTGCAGGCTTGCATTTGTTGAGTACATATTTCTTTTTTTTTTAGTTATAAAATGCATCTTTATTTATTTTGAGGGGTGCAGAGGGGCAGAGGGAGAGAGAGAGAGGGAGAGAGAAAGAATCTCCTGAGCACAGAGCCCGATGCAGGGCTTGATCTCCCCAATCGTGAGCTCATAATCTGAGCTGAAATCGAAAGTCAGACGTCCAGGTGCCCCTTAAGTGCCTATTTCTTAAAGTTATATTAGTCTTATTATCATTCCATCATCTGGTTACCCTTCCAGGTTTATTCCCCTCAGTATTAGAACATGTTCATTCCTGTGCAGAATCCTGGTGCTTTTCTAGTCAAGCTGACCTTGGCACTGGGGTTGCTTCCAAGAACCTGAATCTACAGATGGATTTGGTGTATCCAGCTTTGTGATAGAAGCCCTGAAAATAACCCTAATCACCTAGAGCCCAAAGGGTCTTTGATACATGCTATATCCTCATTTCTTACTGAGTTTGCCATTTATTCAACTTCATGGATGTTAATTATTTTTGGCAGACAAGGAACTGCAAATATATCTTGATGTTCTTATAAACGAATTGCTTTATATTTCACAATATTCTTTAAGTGCCTTGTACATGGTAGGTGCTCAGTAAATTCTTATCACTTGATTGAGTGACATGAATTCACGATCGTTTGTTAATATTTATGTTTGGCCTTTTGAATCGTGATTCCAGAGGCAAAAATAACTAGGAGGATGGTGTGAAGTAAAGCTGGACCAAATTAATACATGATGTTAGGAGGTTTATCATTACAGAAAATCTTTTGTGAATCTGTATTAGTATGTATGTATGCATTCATTCACTCATTCAAAGTAGGCTCCGTTCCTAGCCTGGAGCCCAATGTGGAGCTTAAACTCCAAATCCCGAGATCTTGAGGTGAGATCAAGAGTAGCAATTTCTTGTCTGCCAAAAAATAATTAATATTCATGAAGTTGAATAAATGGTGAACTCAACAAGAAATGAGGATATAGCATGTACCAAAGACCCTTCGGGCTCTAGGTGATTAGGGTTATTTTCAGGGCTTCTATCACAAAGCTGGAGATGCCAAATCCATCTATAGGTTCAAGTTCTTGGATAATAACCCCAATGCCAAGGTCAGCCTGCCTAGCAAAGCACCTGAGCCGGCCAGGTGCCCCTCTGCTAGTAGTTAAATAAATATTTACTATTGTATAAAAAATAATGTGGAGCTTGTTACAAGAGAACGAATGGTACCAAAATTTATTGATGAATAAACGTTTTGCCTTGGAATCTTGAAGAATTGAGGGCATAGTCATAGCTAGGAATAACAAGTTAATGGCTATCTTCACCTCTTCTCATTGATTGAAGGAGTCTTATGAAAGTGCTAAGACAGACAGCCACCATGAAACATGTTGGAATGAAACCTGCTTTAGTATTTTGTGATTTAGTGTTTTTAAAATAATCCAGGGGAGGTGAATTAAAGCCGATGCTCTGTCTCAACAAAAGAAATCTGGTATAAGAAACATTTAGGTAGCTATTGCAAAGACAAAAGTATTCATTTTTAAGGCAAAAAGAAAATACATGTTCATATTAAGTGTATATACTAAAACGGCATGTATGGATATTAGATACATACAGATTTAGAGTTAGGGCTCATACATCCTGTTGGAGGAATCATGAAAATGATCCTTTGTAAAGAGTTACTGGTGCCAACCGGCAGAATGTAAAGTGAGTGCATTCATTTATCCCCGCAATGTGTCAGATGACCAGCTTTCATAAAAAGTACTATTAACCTAAAAAATTAGGGTCAGTAAAAGCCTAGCTCTAATTCACAAAACTCAGAAAGCTGAACCGTTAGACCCAATGAGCTCATCATGATAGATTAAAGACCAAACATAAAGACATTATGAAATATGTGATTTTAATATGTTTGATCATATCAGAGCAATCCTTTAATAGCATGATTTTATCGTGGAACTTCCCGAGTTTTTCCTGAAACCCAAGAAGGCGATCTAAAAGAATTTAACCCATTCTTGTGTCACAGCTGGAACTCTTAAGAGTGAGCTATCGTGTTACCTCATTCAACTCTGAGCATAAGTCTGGTCTTTATCATTACTTGCATTTCACAAAGAAGGAAACAGAAATGGCTGATTTGCATGTCCTTGCATTTTCTGCTATGCTCCTGTTAGGATCACTTGTGGAATGGTCAGAAACAAATAGAGGGATGTTCAGATGGTCATTCTTGTGACCAAGAGGTGATTAAAAAACGGTTCTCAACTTGGAGCCTCAAAGTCAAGTGTGTGAATTCTCCTTTTCCTGGTGGACAAAATATAGAAGGTGGGGCACGCCCCTCCAGACTGGAGAACTTGGTGGGCACCCTCATTCTTTCCCGGGGAAGTTGAGGCCAGCCCAGCCATGAAAGACACGCTGAGAATCAACAAGATGGACACTGAGGGATGGAGACAACTGAATTAAAAGCCCTTTCTCCTTTGCTAACAACCAGTCCACACGTGGAAAAAAGCTCAGTTATACCTTTTACCTCTAAAGATTGGGACACGCATCCAACATTCCATTCCCATGGGTACCATGAGGACAAAGCTCCTAAAGGCTCAGACGTTTCTGAGGATGGTTGGTGGGAGAACACAGCTTTGCTCTTAGCGTGATTTTGTGACCAGGCCCAGATGGAAACTGCCATAGTCTGAATATGTGTGCCCCCCAAACTCACGGAGAAATTGTAAGGCCCTGTGTGATGGTGTTTGAGAGTGTGGTCCTGGGGTTGGGGGGTGCTTAGGCCATGAGCGTGGAGCTCTCCTGAGCAGGATTTAGTGCCTTAGGAAAGGGACTCCAGAGAGATCCCTAGCCCCGTCCCCCATATCAGAACACAGAGAGAAGGTGCTGGCTAAGACGCAGGAAGAGGTCCCTCACCACATGTGACCCAGCTGCCACGTTGTTGTCAGACTTGCCAACCTCTAGAGCTGCTAGAGATAAATTTCTGTTGTTAATTAACCACCCAGTGTGTGCTGTTGGGTTAGAGCAGCCCAGATGGATTAAGTAAGACAGGGACTGTGGGCATCTTGACTTGCTCATGATCTGGTCCTTTAAAAATCATACTCTTGACAAACTTCCGGATTTGACGAGTCCGAGCTCTGTGTAGGAGACAAGTGGACGGGGAGGTCTCATTTTCTGTCTCAAGCCAGTCAGCTCTGCTAGCCTTGAATACTCTGCTCAGTAGAACCCAGCAGGCAGCTGCCTGGCCCACCCTTCTTGTAAGTCAGGGTCAGCGGAGTGGCTCAGCCCCCACTTCCTGTGTGTTTTGTCCAAACACAATACTTTATCTGTAACAAGGGACATGGGAAACCCAAGTTGCTCCATCTTGTGACGTTTCTGTGACTCTCTTAGTACCTCTTAGAGAACAGTGTCCTGGGCAAGTGTGCCTGGCCTGCCCTTAATTCAGCTCTGTTCCTGACAATATGATTTATAGAACAGAGAACCTTGTGTATCAGGGGTTTCCTGTTTCCATTGCCAGAAAGTCATTACTTGATTGCATATGTATTTGCAAGCATGCAGAAGAAAAATGATCAAAAGTTTTTTGACTACCTCCTTCTTCCATTAAGGGAGGAATGTTCTTGAATTTTCTCTTGTCATGCTGAAAATTCTCTTTTCCAATCTCCACTTAATTATCTCTCCCACCTAGGAAGGCCCAGTTTTATCTTCTTCCCTACTCTAGGTAGGCACCCTTCTCACCTACTAAAACATACAAATAGGAGGTTTGGGGAGGATTTGAGAAGATGACTCTTTGGGAGGAGGAGACCTTTAATTTCAAAACCCACTCCAAGGAGGTATGTAAACCTCCAATCTACCTCTTTGTTGTATCATTTCTAGCTACACACAAACCTCAATAATAATTTAATGTTGTTAACAACAACAAAAAAGACTCCGGCATTTGTGATGAAGAGATTTTGCTTATATTTGTTTCAGGGAACCTGTACCCATTTGTTTTAGTACGCTTTAAAATTGTTCAGCACAGGGGTTCCTGGCTGCCTTAGTCAGTGAAGCATGTGAATCTTGACCTTGGAGTTGTGAGTTCAAGTCCCACATTAGGCACAGAGATTACTTTAAAAAAAAGAAGAAGAAAGAAAAAGAAATGGTTGAACAGAAATTATTCCAACTGTTGTGTTAAGGTAAAATTCAAACTTTTTTTTTTGTGGGCAAAATCTTTATTAATTTCAATTATGAAGACATCTTATTTTACCTCTCAATGAAAGAGTTTGGAGAAAAGTATTAATCATTGTGGAGTCTAGGTTGTTTGAAAGGTTTTCTAGGAGCACCTGTGTGGTCCAGTAGGTTAAACATCTGACTCTTGGTTTCAGCTCAGGTCATGATCTCACAGTTTGGTGAGACTGAGCCCCGTACTGCCAGCACAGAGTCTGCTTGGGATTCTTTCTCTCTGTCTCTCTCTCTCTCTCTTTGTCTCTGCTTCCTTGTGCCATCTCTTTCCCTCTCAAAATAAATAAAAAATAAATAAATAAGTTATTGTCTGTATTTCTTTTAAATATGTTAGCTTATAATAAGTGGCATGATACTGAAAAAAAGTAGTATTTTGGCTTTGAAAGTTAACTTTCCTTAGATAGGTCATCAGGATTAGTTCTCTCAGGTTAAAAAAAAAAGCTTAAATTTGGGGCACCTGGGTGGCTCAGTCAGTTAAGCATCTGACTCTTGCTTTAGGCTCAGGTCATAATCTCACAATGTGTGAGTTTGAGCCCGAGTCGGACTGTGGGCTGGCAGTGGGGAGCCTGCTTGGGGTTCCATCTCCTCTCTCTCCAACCCTCCCCCACTCACATTGTCTCTGTCTTTCTCAAAATAAATAAACTTTAAAAAAAACTCTTAAATTCACCTTTATTTATTTGAGAAGGAGAGAGAGCACATTCTTCCATGAGCAGGGGAGAGACAGAAAGAGAGAGAGAGAGAGAGAGAGAGAGAGAGAGAGAGAGAGAGAGAGAGCGATCCCAAGCAGGTGCCACACTTAGCACAAAGCCTGACCCAGGGCTCGACCTCAGGAACTGTGAAATCATGACCTGAGCCAAAATGAAGAGTCAGATCCTCAGCCGACTGAGCCACCCTGGCGCCTCTTCAATTCTACTTTAAATAAAAGTAATTTTCAGATGTGCTTGACTAATTGCATATAATTCCTTGTCACATTTTTAATGAAGCTGCTAAAATGCTTCATAAGCTGACACATTAATTTAGTACTACAAGACGATGTTATAGTACTTAACTCCAAACTTTCTCCAACAGCGTGGACCATCAGGCATAGCAACGCTCCGTGTTGTTGTGAAATGCACACTGTTGGCCTCTTGGCAGTGGACTCTTAACTGGCCCAGAAGTCTCTGGGCTAAGAACAGACTGGAATCAGGGTAGGATAGGATGTGAGGTTGTGTGACCAGTTAGCATACCCCTACATGAGAAAGGGTGGTCATTTACTCTGGGCCAGGTGCTGGAGTACAGAGGCAATTAGATACCAAAGTCTTCCATTTCGGGGAACTTATTTTTTAGTAAACAAACAAAGAACAATGATAATCGTCATCACTATTAGAAAACAAAACTGAATCTTCTCATAGGGACCAAGCCATGATGGAAGGGCTCTGTGCATGTGTGTTTTGTTTAATATGTTTTATTTTTTATTTTTTTAAATGTTTATTTATTTTTTTATTTTGAGAAAGAGAGCAGGGGAAGGCCAGAGGGAGACAGACAAAGAGAATCCTAAGCAGGTTCTGTGCTGTCAGTACAGAGCCTGATGTGGGGCTTAACCTCGTGAACCATGAGATTGTGACCTGAGCTGAAGTCAAGATTCAAATGCTTAACAGACTGAGCCACCCAGGAACCCCTCCCTTTGTTTTATTTATAATTTTTTTTTAAATAAAGTTTATTTATTTTGAGAGGGACAGAGTTTGAATAGGGGAGGGGCAGAGAGAGAGGGAAACAGAGAATCCCATGCAGCCTCTGTGCCATTGGCATGGAGCCCAGTGTGGGGCTCGAACTCATGAAACCGTGAGATCGTGACCTGAGCTGAAACCAAGAGTCCGTCGCTTAATCAACTGAGCCACTCAGGCACCTCTCACTTTGTTTTACTTTTAAGGGAAGTATCATGGATACACAAAGTTTCAGGTGTACAATACAGTGATTCAGCAACTCTATCCCTTATGCTGTGGTCACTGCAAATGTAGGTAACATCTGACACCAAACGATGCTCTTATAATACTGTTGACTGTGATGTGTTTAATTGTCTTTGCTTTTTATTTACGGTCTTTGTTTTTCCAAATGAAGTAACTAGTCTAGTTAGTGAGCCAGGATGCAAAAATTCATCCCCTTTAAAATCCAGGGTCCGTTTGTGGGGGTGCTGGTGGAAAAGTGGGAAGGAGACAGAAATAGAGTGAATGTTCGCATTGTGGTCATTTTCTTTCCTGTTGTAAATACCTTTTTTTACAGAGCTCTGATGTGTGCATTTTCAAGTTAACAGTGAAATCATACAGGCCAACTGCCTATGGTAATCATGGATATTACATAGACACTTGTTGATGAGTGAAAACTAAAATACTTGATCTAACTGAAGTGTTTTCTTTCGTTAAAAAATAAAAACACATATTGGGATGCCTGGGTGGCTCAGTCAGTTAAGAGTCTGACTTCGGCTCGGGTCATGATCTCGGGACTTATGGGTTCGAGCCCCATGTTGGGCTCTGTGCTGACAGCTCGGAGCCTGGAGCCTGCTTCGGATTCTGTGTCTCCCTCTCTCTTTGCCCCTTCCCTGCTTGTGCTCTGTCTCTGTCTCTGTCTCAAAAATAAATAAATATTAAAAACATGATAAAAACATATCTAAATGCAGGAATGGGAATCACAAAAGGATATTTAAGAAGCACTAGTCTTTGAAAAGTGGTTAAATTACAGTAACAACCCAAAATAAGACATACTTTTTACCTTCTAGCTCTTTCATGAAAAATCACCTCATGTAGCACGAATACCCATGTTTGGCCTTATTATTACAATTAGACCCATGCACAGCAGAGTCCCAGGGTTTCCCGAGATGGATCTCAATGCCATGAGGGAGATGAATGCCAAAGAATGTCTATACTTCAGGTCGTTGCCGCGATTAGCCTTGTTTTTGTCGGGCCCTATTTGGAAAGGAAAAACGTTTTAATGTTTATAAATGGCTACTATGATTTTACTGTGGGCTCTGAGCCACGAGTGACTGAGTCAGTTGCACTAGAAAATACTGTGGGTCCATTAGTCTCAAGACACCAGGTGGCCGGGGCAGTGGTCTTGGCTCGAGACTCATCATGGTACCGGGAGGGTCTGTGACTGGCAATGCTGGGTCATCTGGTCACAGTGTTCTACAACCACGTGCGAAGAACATTCGAGCCAGGAGCCAGTCACCTCCTCCCAAGTCCACAGAAGGTTCTGTTGCAATCCATTCATCCCTTGCCCAGAAGGGCCACTGGGGACAATGATGAACCTAACTGAGGGCTGGGAGAAATCAGATAAGCACCTCTATTGTGTTGACATTCTCTAGTGGCTTAGGGACGCAGAGATTTTCTGAGGCTCAGACAAAGAAGCTCAGAAACCCCAGTGGCTTTAGAGGTTGATGGTGACTATGTGGGTTTCTCTTTAATCACACCAGAAGGTTCCCATTGTTTAATTGGACGACCCAATAGTCCTTGTGAGTTTTGAAAAACAAAATTCTCCTTACACTGGTGTCCTTCATAGCCGTCAGATAAAGGCTCTCCTACCCCGGAGGTCACATACCGTTTTGAAAAGGAAATGATCTAATCTGGGAAAATAAGTAAAGCCTAAATAAACGGACTAACACGGGTCACTGGGATTTAAATACATGTCTTAGGTTCCTCCCACTATAGTTGATTATAAAAGAAAAAAAAAAATGTACCAGGAGCCCAGCCCTGAGCCAGATCAGGGAATCAGGGAAGTCTGGTTTTTGGCATCTTACAGGTTTCACTGTGGGTGCTTTTGACCTTCCTTCTTAACAATGCCATCAGCACCCTGCCCTCCCCTGTCTCCCCGCCTCCCAGATAAACACACACACCTTTCATCCACCCCCTTGGCATCTGTTTGGTTTCTCTTACCAACCTGCTGCTTTCATCTCTGCTCAGCCATTTAAGTCCTAATTCACCTTGGAGCGGATAGTGACACGCAGAGGGACTCCGCTGACATGTGAGGTTCAAGACGCGGAGGAAGAAGTATGCAGCAGCATGGGCAGGTCAGTGGTGAGTCTGGAGCCCCAGGGAAGGACATTCCATCTGCTGTCTGCCCAGCCCCGCCTGGTCCTCCCCAGCCTGGTGCTGATCTATCACCTCTCTCATCTGGTGCCACCAGGCACATGGCTTCTGCCAGCTGAGGTCGCTGGATTTTCCTTTTGGCCTCTCTTCCTCTCCCTCTACATTCCAAAATCTTCAGAAAACTGGAAGCCGTTCAGAGATAGCAATTGTGAATGTAAATAACAGCGGACAGTAACATAAATAAAGGCCCTTGCTCCTCTGAGTGTGGTTTCCAGACCAGGAGGCTTGATGTTATTTGGCAGCTCGTTGGAAGTGCAAGGTCTTGGGCTCATCCCACGCCCCCTGGATCAGATCTCAAGAACTTCCCAGGTTATCGGATACATCTGGGACACATACTGCCCTGTGTCTCAGTACTTACCCATTAATTACATTCGAATTGTGGACACTTTTTCTGTACTAGAAAAATGCCATGGTGACATGGAGACTGCTTTTCACACCTAACCTTGAAAGAACGATTAAGGAAAGAAATACTCATATTGAGTATGTATACTGACGATTCTCCGACCTGTAAATACCAGTGATTGAACATGTGACTGTGCATTTGAATGTTTTGTTACTGAAGTATAGTGGACGTACAGTTATACATTTGAGGTGTACAAAGTAGTGATTCAGCAATTCTATGCGTTTCTCAGTGCTCATCAAGATAAGTGTCCTCTTAATTCCCTTTAATTCACCCACCCTCCCATCCGCCTCCCCTCTGGCAACTACCAATTTGTTCTCTGTCCTTAAGAGTGTGTGTTTGTTTGTTTGCTTGTTTGTCTCTCCTTTGTTCATTTTTTTCCTTTTCTAGAAAATATTTATTTTGAGAGACAGAGTGCCTAAGGGGGGGGGTGGTGGTGTAGAGAGAGAGGGAGAGACAGAGAGTCCCAAGCAGGCTCTGTATGGTCAGTGTGGAGCCCAAGGTGGGGATCAATCCCATGAACCACGAGATCATGACTTGAGTTGAAATCACCAGTCACACCCTTAATCAGTTAAACCACCTAGGCACCCCCGTTTGTTCCTTTGTTTTGCTTTTTTAAGCTCCGCATGTGAGTGAAATTCTATGGTATTTGTCTTGCCTTGACTGAATTCATTTAGCATAATACCCTGTAGGTCCATTCATGTTTTGGCAAATGGCAAAGATCTTAATCTTGTTTATGGCCGAGTAATATTCCATTGCATACACACACATGGGTACATATATAGCTACCATTTCTTCTTTAGCCATTCTCCTTTATCCATTCATCTGTTCATAGATGTTTGGGTTGCTTCTATATCTTCCGTATGGTAAATACCGCTGCAATAAACTTAGGGCTAGGTATATCTTTTTGAATTAGTGTTGTTGTTTTCTTGGGGTAAATACCCAGCAGTGGAATTATTGGGTCGTACAGTAGTTTTATTTTTAATTTTTTGAGGAACCTCTGTAATGTCTTCCATTGCTGTTGTACCAGTTTGCATTCCCACCAGTAACACATGACGGTGCCTTTTTCTACACATTCTTCCCAACCCTTGCTATTTCTTGTGATTTTGATTTTAGCCATTTTGACAGGTGTAAAGTCATACCTCACTATGGTTTTGGTTTGCATTTCCTTAATGAGTGGTAATGAGTCTGTTGGCCATCTGTGTCTTTGGAAAAATGTCTATTCAGTTCTTCCCATCTTTAATTGGATTATTTGGGTGTTTTCTTTTCTTTTCTTTTTTTTTTTTTTTTTTTGGTGTGGGGTTGTATAAGTCCTTTATATATTCTAGATACTAAACCCTTGTTGGATATATCATTTGCACCTATCTTCTCCCACCCAGTAGGTTGCCTTTTTGTTTTGTTGATGGTTTCTATATAAAAATATTATTTTTAACCGATTACTTTTTAAAAACATCCCTAATGAAAAAAATGTATAAAAACACAATAGTTGAGTAGCTATTTGGAACTCTGTTTTATTTGATAGAGAAATGGCAGGATCTGGAAATTTGTTCTTTTCCCCTCCAGAAAAATTAATCTACTCATTTGACCCATTGTAGTTTTTTGAGGATGGCTACAAACACATTTCACATCGCATATGCTTTTCCTGCAATGAGAATTTGAAATTTTTTTCCAACAGAAGTTGAGGTCTACGTTGCTTCCCCTTGGCATCAGGCAGGCTTTGATGACTGGACCAGTGGAGTATGGTGGGAGTGATTCTACACGAATCTGAGACAATTTCACTTTGGCCTTGCTGGAATTCTGGAATATTTGACTGTTCAGTACTGACTCTTTACGTTTTTAGCCTCTAAGTGAACAGCGCTACTCTGAGAAATTCCAAACCCGTCCAGCTAGAGTATGTGGAAAGGCTCTGAGACGCTGGGTAGCCCAGCCTTTCATTGGTCCAAATGCACCAAACGAGAGACCATGAGTCAGAGCTAATCAGTTGAATTCTTGACCCACAGACCCCACGAGAAAAGATCAAACAATTGTTCTTCTTTGAAGCCAGTAAGTGACTGCTTACAAGTATTTTATTGCTTCCTGGCTAATGATATTTTGTGTTGTTACGCCAGCTTTCGGTGGTGATATCTCAGTTTGAGATAAAACTACGGATGGTGAATTGAGGTTGGTGTTGTCTAAGTGGTAAGAAGATTTTTTTTTTTCCACGTTTTTTATTTATTTTTGGGACAGAGAGAGACAGAGCATGAACGGGGGAGGGGCAGAGAGAGAGGGAGACACAGAAGCGGAAACAGGCTCCAGGCTCCGAGCCATCAGCCCAGAGCCCGACGCGGGGCTCGAACTCACGGACCGCGAGATCGTGACCTGGCTGAAGTCGGACGCTTAACCGACTGCGCCACCCAGGCGCCCCATAAGAAGATTCTTGAAAGAGAAATGGAAGATGATAGAAATGGGATATTGGAATCCCGTGGGCAGATGGGACGGCAGAAGACAATGGAAGTCAGCAGCAGGGGAATGCCTTTGGTTGGGGCATTTATAGAGCACGGAGAATTTAGGTAACAGAAAAAAGTTGGGGCCAGCTTATAGGGGTTATTAAGTGGCAGACTGAAGTTTGACTTTGATCTGTGGACAAAGAGACCTGATTGACAGTTTGGCATATGCGCCCGTGTTGGAGGGAGGATGGTGATACTTACCTAATTGCTGTGGCACAGTTACAATTGTGCATAATGTGAAATACGTCCCATAAACTTGACCGTGATTCCCATCTGAATACAGTACCAGGATGTGCTCTTTCATGCTTGGTCTTCACGATTTGTTTTTCATGTGACAAGGGCACATGCTCACACTTTACAAAAGCAGAGGGAATATTGCTCACAGCTGCATTTGGGCCACTCTTAAACTCCAGGGAATTTCACTCCTTGTTTCTATTTTTATAACCATCTTTCACTTCTTCTCTTTTTCCCCTTTTAGATTCAGCCGCAGCCGTATCCAATAAAACACAGTGACAGATAGATGGATCTTACAGAAAATCTGCTGATTGCTCTCTCTGTAAACCTCACCTGTAAACAATAGAAGGACATTTGTTTCTCTGTCATGTTTCTGTTAGTACATAAAGATGAAGAACCAAATCAATGTTAGGAAAAAAGAAAAAAAAAAAGAATATGTTATGGTTGTCTCCTAGTTGGTTCTTTGGTCACCATTCTCCCTCAGAACGTGCTTTTACGTTTTGACGATCTATTTCACTGGAGACAAAAGAATTTCTGTTGCTCTGATTTTCAAGTTTCTCAGTGAGGACACTCTAGAGATGCCAAATCCTAGTTATTGAAAAATGTTGACTTATTTTATTCCTCGGATTCTGTGAAGCACCGTAGCCAAGATATGGTGTCATGATACCATCTCAGAAATTGTTACATGTGGAATATTTGGGAATATGCTAAGTACTTGCTTTAATAAAACTGTATACATGAAAGAGTTGGATATTTCAAGAAGAGCCAGGATAGTGACAAAATGAGGTTCACCACTCCATCTTCGTTTCTCACCTGTCGCTAGCCCCCAGCCAGTCATTGACACAGGCACTAGAAAGATCTTTTGAGTTCACCACACAGTGGGTTATATCTCTGTGTAGTTCAAGTTGTATAGATAGACGCTCTGCCTTGGTAAGGATCACTTAGCTCTACCTGGATACCAATGTTTCTTCTGCTGCCGAACAGGACCTTCGTGTTTAGACTTTGCACAGCTGGAAAATGCATCCCTTGGTCAACAAGGTAAAGCACAGAAAGGATGCCTGTGTGCTTTGTGGCAGGTGAGTGATTCGGGTCCCTCGTGGAGGCAGATGGACAAGAATCCGAACAGCAGTACAGATGGATAATTTAGGCACCATGCGGTCCCTTGGGGTTTGTACTGCTGGAAAACATTTTCAGCCCCAAGTAATAAAAATGACAGACAGTCACTCAGCCTACGTGGAATTGTATCCTGTCATCTTTAGTCAGGAAAATCTGCCTCTGAAGTCAGTGGGGGGTTTTAGACTGAGAATGGGGATAAAATATGCCCCTGGAAGTAAAGACAATGGAATTAATGTTTAGCTGAGCAATTCCGAGCACATTTTAGTGACATGTAGAAGAAATTATGGAAATTGCACAATTTCTCTTATAAGTGCATCATCACATTACTTGGTATCATGGTAGCCACCAATTTGTTTCCGAGGATGGATTTAACTGGCTTATTCATAGAATTCCACAGGGAAAATTGCCTTTCTTTTCTTCCTTAAAAGTCTATTAAGAACCTCATTCTATCACCGAGTTCTGGCTCTTTGAGAGCAGCATGAAGTACCCAATGGGGAATTAAAAATTATATCCTTTACTTAATCCTTTGAGCATTTTTGCAGAGAGTTAACATGGTGATGAACGTGGTGGCTGGAACTCAAATATTCCTCCCATGAAGGAAAAAGAATGTTAGAACAGTCACAGGAAGAGGCACAGGAGAGACCCAGAGCCAGACCCAGGCTCCTAACAGGTGGTCTAAAGATGGGCAAAACTCTTGCTTTCTCCTTCTCCTGACACACAGGCCCTATAGCCTCCTTCCGATCACGGGGGTGCCAGCTTTAGACACGTAATTTTACTGAAAGTCGTTGCTTGCTCTCAAAATACAGTGATTTTTTAAAGTCAGGTGTCTCTTTAAATTCCCATAGTTTTCTTCTGAGAGCTCTTCAAGATGAGCGGAGTTAGATATATGTAATACATGTGTTTATTATATACATTATGTATGTTACATGTATGTTTCCTACATATATATTGAAGTGCCACGAGGTCCGACACCTTTATACCTTGAAGAAACACGCTATTTAGATCTTTTGAGACCATCGTGTTGATTGATCAAAGATAGGGTGGAAAGGGGCAAGAACTTGTTCCTGAGTGTTTCAGGTCTGAGAATTTCTTCTTAGAATTCTTTTATTTCTCCCCTTGGTATATTTTCTTTCCCCAACACTAAATGTTCAGTGAATTTTCCTTCAGGATTTGGTTGGAGGATGGGCACAGATAAGTGGTTCCTCTCCTCTCCAGTCTGCCACACTCTTGGGCAGCACGTTTTCAGGTGCCCGCTCTGGGTACCTTATAGGCTCTGGCCTTATATACCTCTAGGCTCTTATATGCTCTGGGCATCCCTTTTCCTCCCCGTTCAGATGGTATCACAGGATTTGCACGCGAGTTCGATCGACTAGACTTTCCACTCAGATTTTTATCTTTCCTTTGTTATGCTCATTCTGGTCTTGCAAAGTCTTTTGTCAAAGTGCCAACCATCCACTACCCTCCCCAGAAAATGTTGTTGACGTGACGGGTTCCATCTTCTCTGTATCAGGTAAATGAGGTAGTGGGTTTTCATGCACAAACGACAGTGAGCAAATGAATACAGATTGTTTGCTGGGATGCGATCAAAAAGGATACAGCCACAGACGAGGACCTCAACCCAAACTCCAAGGTCTGGGGATTCAGTATGAAAACAGATCTCTCTGAATCTCTTTCACCTGTTGCCCGGTGGCAATTTGTCCAGTTTTCTTTGGAAAACGAATGATCCCCCGCTAAACGTCTTGACATTATTTCCTAACACACTTCTGATCCTGGTGGCGTATATTCCTGGCAAAATCCAAGTGTGAAAACGCAAGTGGATGAAGCAGATCCTTCTGTCGTTCAGTTCTTGATTGAAGAAGTAGATTGAGACAGGTCCCGATACTGGATACTAGGGCAGCTGGAAGCTTCTTTCCCTGCCGCACGCTGTAATTAAAGAAGAGAGACATCACCGTGGGACCAGGTCCGAGGCGCTGTCCAGTTGAAAAGGTCACTGCTGCAAATGAGCACTTAGTGTTCCCCCCACTGCTGTGGGCACTCTGGCTGCCGAAGGAGCTGCAGAAACACAATGCCTGGATAAACCAGGCATTGGTTTATCCAGTGATCTGCTTGTCACAAGTCCGGTCATTACGGGTCTGCCCTGAATCACAGAGGATAATGCTGTCCGGATGGGGAAAAGCGAGATTTTGAAAACACGCCCGTCAATAGAACAGAACAAAGGGATATTGCGTGTGTTGGTGGGAAGGATGTGGTGGACCAAGTATGGGGGGTTTGGCTTTGAAGCCCCATGATAAACCCCAAATATTTGGGAGCTGCTTTCTCTGGCAGTCTCTGAGCTTGGCAGCAAAGCTTTTTTTTTTTTTTTTTTTTTTTTTTTTTTTTTTTTTTTTTTTTGGCGTACTAAATGGGGATTTGAATAAATGGTTAGGAATGCCAGGGTTAAATTGACTGTTATTAGCACGTTCTCTGAGAATGAGTTGCTTTATTAGGGATTGTCCTTAAGACAGATTGATTTAAAACCCAGAACCTCTGCTTTGTTTTGATAGGGGTGGAAAGTTGAAACAGCGAAGACAATGGAGGAGGGCTCTGTGGCAGATTTAAAATGAGGAGGGGTGAGTCGTGGAAGGAGGAGTCAGGAGAGGGTCCTCCGGTGAGCCTGGGCTTGTCCCAGCCCCCACCCTTCCAAACCCCACAATGCAGTGGGCAGACAGCGTTTTTGTGAGCCTCTCTGGAGCCAGGGGTTTGACCTTGAAGCAGATGACCCCCTCTCCAAGGTAGCCCAGATAGAAACTTCATTTCTTTGCCCGCTTCAGTCAAATCCACAAAAAGAATGAAGACAATTCTCATCTTACCAGCCCCAAAGGCAAGATTTTGTTTGATATTCCAGACAAAGCCCTGAAATTGCGTTTGACAAGAGAGGCTCCCAAATAGTGAATCATCTAAGGTTTTGACACATGAATCAGATTTTCCCTTTGTGTGATGAGGTAAGCTTTCAAATTGTAAGGTAAGATGATCACGCTGTGTTTCACGCAGGGGAGGGAGGCAGCTAGCTCTCCCCACCCTCTCCTCCTTAGGGTGTCTTCTTGAACCCATCATAGGCACTGTTTTTATATAGGCTTAGACTTTTTGATTTCACAGTGGAAGTTGGTGGGTTCTTGGGATGCTCAGAACTGTAAATGCATGCCTCTAAGATTAATTTAGAAGTTCCACGTAGTCCTGCAGGAGGTCATCTCAGGAAAGAACCCTCTAATTGTTCTCTGTTCCGCTCCTGGGTCTCAACGCGTATGAAATTCTGCCCAAACGTTGTCCAGGTTTTCGTGCCTGTAAATCTGCAATGTCCGCTCATAGACTGTGTTCTCTCTCCTCTGTATTGAAACGGGGAGGTCTTTTGTGGGCAAGCTTGTTTGCCTTCCCTGATGGGGCTCAAAGGGCTTGTGGGGTACATTGAGAAGGGGGTAGAGCCAGCCGGGAGGTGAGTGAATAGAATAAGCAGCACAGGGTGAAGAAGGGGGTTTCCTGATGGATGACGGTGCAGCCGCTCTGTTTCACCCTGGCCTCACCTCTGCTCATCTCTGATGGGGATTAAGTGAGCGGGCTCCAGCACTCCCTGGGCTTGCCACCCATTCAAGCATGCATTTTCTTAAGTTTGGGTTTTGCAGTTCCATTGATGGCTGCTTCTTAAGCAGCTTGCCTGAGCCTCGTGGAGGCAGTTGGTGCTAACTTCTTGGCACCCAAAGCTGCCTTTCTTTGTAGAGGCTTGGCTCTTTTCACCGAGGCATTTTGTTGTCAAGGCCTGAGTTGACAGCATGGAGTTACTATCTCTCTTGCAACAAAAACTAAGTTTATAAGCTTGTAATTAGTGTTTAATGTTTAATGTTTACACAGAGCTTTACAAAGCTCAAAACAGTCTAACAGAAAGAAAAGGGGAAGAAAGCAAAAGAAAACAAAAGCGCATTGGAACGGGCATGGAATGGTAGGAAGTCACATAAAACGTAAATGCTACACACACACATGCACACACACACACACATACGAATGAAGACTCTTTCGTCTTCTTTTTGAATAAGCACTTTCTAGATAACCACTGAGAAATTACTGGCACATATTCTTAGTGTTTTTTTTTTTATTCAAAAATCATTACTTCCATTATTCCAGAAGTAACATTATTCAATAATGTTTTATTGAGTCCAGGTAATGACACTTAGGGGCTTTGGCCATAGATTTTATTATTATGTTTGGAGGGGAGGGAAAAAACGTTTTCTTCTGTTCTTCTGAGTTCCTGGCTGAGCCTTTTAATAAAAGACAGATTAACAAGATACAAACAAACAGATGATTTATTATTAACATGTGTACATCATAAAGTTATGGGCGATAGCCAGGGAAGAATTAATAACTGTGAGGCAGCCTAAGCCACCAGATTCAGTACCATCATTAAAGTTCCCCCAAAAGACGTGTGTGTGCGTGTGTATGTGTGTATGGGCAGTGGCAGTTACGCAACATTGTCAAGAAAGGCAAGGGTAGGGTTTGTTAGGCAGGTTTAAGATGTATTCAACATAGACCAGATTTTTCTGATTTAGAATCCTCTTATTCCTTGCAAATGGGTGTTTCTTTTATAAATGCAAATGTCCCTTGTAACAGGGCAACTTCTGCTCTGCTTTTGTGTCTTCTCTTTCCCAAAATAACACCCTCAAATTCTTAAACCCAGGAACATTTTGCTGCCCTTAATGTTCAACAGGCTGCCTCTGCTTGGGGCCCTGGGTCTTTATCCTTCTTCTCTGTTTCCTTTTTCTTTCTCTTCCTCCTCCTTAGGCGGTTTGTTTCTTTTTGCTCAATGTATTTTAATATTTAAAATCATAATAATACAAAAAAATTGTGATGGGAAGATTACTAATGGAAGTAAAAATTCCCCTGAGTCATCTCTAAGCCAAATTTCCTCTGAATTTATCAGTCCTTTTTCTTGACTGGTGTGTATATCCTTGAGGATCACTTTCGTTTTCTTTTCTTTTTTTTTTTTTTTTTTTTTTTTTTTAATTTTTTTTTTCAACGTTTTTTATTTATTTTTGGGACAGAGAGAGACAGAGCATGAACGGGGGAGGGGCAGAGAGAGAGGGAGACACAGAATCGGAAACAGGCTCCAGGCTCTGAGCCATCAGCCCAGAGCCTGACGCGGGGCTCGAACTCACGGACCGCGAGATCGTGACCTGGCTGAAGTCGGACGCTTAACCGACTGCGCCACCCAGGCGCCCCTTCTTTTCTTTTTTAAAAGATTTTTATTTTTTGGGTCCGCCTGGGTGGCTCAGTCAGTTAAGCGTCTGACTTCATCTCAGGTCACGATCTCGAGGTCCGCGAGTTCAAGCCCCACGTTGGGCTCTGTGCTGACAGCTCGGAGTCTAGAGCCTGCTTTGGATTTTGTGTCTCCCTCTCTCTCTGCCCCTCCCCTGCTCACGCTCTGTCTCTCTCTGTCTCAAAAATGAATAAAAACGTTAAAAAAAAATCTCTCTTTCAAAAATAAACATTAAAAAAAATTTTTTAAAGGTTTTTATTTTTTAAAGTGATTTCTGCATTTAACTTGGGCTTGAACTCATAACCTTAAGATCGAGAGTCGAATGCTCTACCAACTAAGCCAGCCAGATGCCCCTGGATCACTTTCATTGCACATATATGTGTGCGTACATGTGTGATAGTGTGTGCACAAAGAGGTATTCAGTTGGTGAATTCTGAAAAATAATAGTAATGATAGCTAATAGTTCTTGAGTACTTATGTTCTAGGCGCTGCTGTAAACATGCTACGTTTTATCCTCCCGACAATACTATGAGGGTTAGTATTATTTGTGTCCACGTTTTACTTAGAAGAAAACTAGATGCCCAGAGAGATTAAGTAATTTGCTTGAGATTGTACAGTCTGCAAGTAGGCAGGATTCATATCCAGGTCAGTACCTGCAACCTCTGTGCTCGATTGTCCTCGGTATCGGCAACATTGTGTCCGGGAGTTTTTTTCTGTATCAATGAATTCTGAATTACTCTATTCTTCTAAATGGTCATCTAGTTCTTCATTTCAGGGATCAGCCATATTCTGTTTAACCATTCCCCATTGGCAAATTTTTGGTTGCTACTAGCTTTTCACCATAAATATCTACTGCAAAGTCTTGTATTCGTATATTCATGAACATACATGGGTGTTTTTCTCAATGACAGAAGAGAAGTGGGGATTTCTGCCTTGATACATATTGCCGAGTTGCTTTCAAAACGTTGCTCTCATTTCCATTTCAAATCCGTATTGTGTGAGAGTACATATTTCCCTTTGTCTTGTCAACTCTTGATGTTATTGATGTTTTAAATTTTTGGCAACTGGATGAGAGAAAACTTGACATCCCATTGTTTAAACAGTGGTCATGTTTTCCCCGTTTGAATTTTATTTTTATATTTTGCTGTTGTGAGCAGCTGCTCTAAATTTTATTACAGCCAGGATTTTCCCTGGCCATCCCATCTGGGGGTACAGCTGGGGTCACTTCAACTGCAATTACCCATGTCTAGCACAATGACTAGAACATAGTCAGAACTAAATAAATAATGATGGAACAGATAAACCAAATGTCACTGACTTCTGACTCCACCTACTTCTCTAGTTCCTGGAACTTCTTAAAATTAACTCTCAAGTACATCTGGGTCCATTTCACACATGATCACAAACAGACTAGTTGAGTCAGAACTTCCAGTGGTCACATTGCCACTTGGTGTTACCCTCAACTCAGACCCTATGGTGTTTTCTGCTCCTCTCCCAAGCACACGGTTCCCTCCCAGTGGCACAATGGACCACAGGGACTGCCTGAGTGGATGCGCTAACTGTGCGGTGGTCTGAGAAGAGGAACAGCTCACTCCATCTGCCTCATTTGTTAGAGGATTCTCATGGCAGTGCCTCCTACATCCTGCGTCTTCAAAAATTTAGAGAAGTTTTTTTTTTTTTTTTTTCACTGTTTATCTAACAGTCTCTCTCTTCTTAAAGGAAACACATTCTAGGAGGCTAAGTTTTTCTCTTGGGATCATTTTGTTTCCCTCAGAGTAACCCCGCTCCATGAAAATATGCCTCTGTTTTACTAATTCATCAAACAATTCCAGACATGCCTGAATGGCAATACTAGACAGTGGTGTCCTCTCACGCCTCGTCATCTCTCCAGTTCCCTGAAATCTCCCGCTGTGAGCTGTTAGAAAATATAATTATTAATAAAATTGTTTCATCAGAGGCAAAGGATTAAGGCCCACAGTACTAATTTTGAAATGTTTATATAAGAAGTTTTTTGGTAATTGTTTTAGAAGAAGATTGCCGTATAAAAGATTGCTACATTTTTTCTGCAAACACGCGTTTCAGGCCTAAGCTATGGTGGTGCTGTGATATAAACGCACAGTCATGTCTGCAAGAGAATGATAAAGACACGCCCAGCAAAAATTTGGCATAATCAAGGATAGCACATACTCTGATGGTCTGGAGAAGATTTGAAGGGGCCACGGTAGGGAGTTGGTGAAATTTATCACTGGGGATGAGGAAACCCTCTCTGTCAGGGTCTTGGTTCAGCTAAGGGGATCTTTTTTGATCTTTCGTTTTGGGGAGCTGAAGTTACTATGACTTTGCTGTCGTCACACGAACTCCAACCATAATGACGGATAGTGGGTCACAGAAGATCTGTTCCCCTAAACTGACATTTAGCCTGAAACTAACACCAAACCACTTCCGATAAATGTGAGTGCGTTTTTAAAGCCTCTGTCCTACAAGTTTTATAAATATTATCCTAAAATGCCCTCCTGTAACAGGAAATAATGTGATTACATGAAATAAACCAGACTTTGGAAAGTCCCCCCAAACACTTGTCGTCAAAGGTTACTTGGAGAAAATCTGATCATGGTGGCCGAGAGGGAATCGATCTCATTTGTCTCATGTAAGGGTTGATGTGTGTCTTTATCTTTACCTATTCCAGGTCTTTTTTTTTTTTTTTTTTTTATCTTTAGTTATTTTTTTTTTTCAATATCCTATTCTAGTCTTTAAGTGTATGCATTTCATATGATTATATGTCTATTTTCTTTCTTTATTTATTTTTCTTCAATATCCTATTCCAGGGTTTAAGTGTATGCATTTCATATGATTTTATGTCTATTCTGTGTTTAGTTTTAAATGGGCTTTTAAGGAAATAGAAAATAGTGTTAATGAACTCAAGTCTATCAGATATTTTCTATCTTCAAGTTCGTCATAAAATATCTGATACACGGAGATACACGGAGGGCAAATGGGAGAATGCCACCACCTTTGTGATGATACTTTTTTTATTTTCAAGGTCAGAGGATAACACATGGGTGTATATTCTCCTAGAATTTTTAAGAAAACAACTTAACACTTACAGTCTCTAATTTGAGATGTTCCCAGGTGAACCTAGAAAAAAGCAGGGTGGAGGTGAGAGGTTGGCATGAGTGAGTGAGCTTTAGTCCTTTGGGAGATAGCTGCATACAGGTTGTGTTTGTTTATTCATACAACAAAAATAATGAACATTATATACGGTGCCATGTGTGTGAGATAGGGTATGGAAAGACAGGAATTTTTTTTCTTTTTAAAGAAGTCGTAGTCTAGTTCAGTAGACATAGACCTCACCGTGCAGTTTTAGTGCCGTAGAATGCTGTCTCTAGCTGGTCTTATACTAAACTGAACTATAGGCAAGATGTGTGCCATAGGACCTAAAAGGTGGGAATGACTGACCTCTCAGTGAGAACTGAAGGAGACTTATCATTTAAAGTGATGTTTTATGGATGACAAGTATATGAATTTTTTTGTTTTCCCTTTAAGAAAAAGGCAATTACAAAACCCAGGGAAGAATAAAGCAAAACAAACACAACCCAAATGTTGCAAGGGAATAATGGTTGAAAAATGGAACAAACCCAAATATGAAACGATTTCTCATAATTAATGACTTTTAAGAAAGAGTCATTCATTTGAGTCCTTAGATCTCTTGATCCTTTGCTTTTAAATGGTACACAGTTTATGACTTTGGGCCTGCGAATAAAGAAATATAATCCTGGCACCCTGCTGAGCTTTGTAGTCAACACTATTTTACATGTCACATTAATCCAAACACTTTGATTGGTTCAGTCTTTACCTTGCTAAATCCTCCTCTTCAAGTTAAAAGAGAATGCCCAAAGAAAATCAGCAATTTCAGTAAACATTTAGCGTTAACTAAATAACTAGAAACATTGAGATTAAGGTAGTTGTCTCTGGGAAGCACCACTGTGGAGGTGGAGAGGAATGAAGATAGAAAAATGTTTTTTTAATGTTTATTCAATTTTTTGAAAGAGAGAGATGGAGACAGAGCGCAAGGAGGGGAGGGACAGAGAGAGAGGGAGACACAGAATCCGAAGCAGGCTCCAAGCTCTGAGCTGTCAATATGGAGCCCGACACAGGGCTCGAACCCACAAACTGGGATGTCATGACCTGAGCTGAAATCCGATGCTTAACCAACAGAGCCACCCAGACGCCCCAGATAAGGTCAACCTTTTAGAATTTAAAATGACTTCTGTGCTACTTAAAAAAAAAAAAAATGTATGTATTACTTTCGTTTTTAAAAGGTGACTCAGAAAACTCTAAATCATTGATTAGTCAATGCAGAGAATCAGAATTATTCCAAATGACCACCCTTAGCCCTGCGAACCCTACAGATCTAGAGGGTACTTTTCCTTTTTGCTTCTGCTAATACTCTATTAGGCAGTACTTACCTTCCTCACAGTGGGCATGGACTGTGCCACATCCCTTTTTTGTTCTACCAAACGAGATACGTAGAAGAGAAGGAATGGAAGAAACAAGGTTCAGTAGCCATTTGTCCTGAAGATAAATGGTTACAAGTGCTTTTGCTACTAAATTATGCTAATCCACTCTGTAATCCAATCACCATTTTCTAAATGACAAGGGACCCTAGTGCCAAAGGAACTGTAGTCAATTTTCTCTTTTGTCCCAATAGGTCAATTATTCTTTTTTTTCCTGAGGTGAAAGAATAACTTTCTTCCCTGGAACTTGGGCGGGATCTGAAATGCATACCCCCCACTGGATCTGCCAAACTATTACTGCTCCATTAGAACCAGCTGAGATCATAATTACCTAAGAAATACTAGTGTTCAATCCACGTTCTAGGGTGTCAGTGACTCCTGGCACCCCGGCTCATTCAAGAGTCAAGAATCGTATGTTCTGCCCTTTATTTTCCCTTTGGACTTCTGTGACCCCACATGCTGAAGAATCCACAGAGCAATGTCTTAGAGCTGCTTAAGGGGAGTGAAAACCCACCCATTCGGCACAAATTCACGTATGTGTTGTGGCATCCATAAGGGAAACGGTATGAAACTTTACTGTGTTGAAGCATGGACATTCCTCACACTTTGGTTCTTGAAATAACACCAGGCACAAAGAGGAAATTAGAAAGGTCTGTGGATAGGGATTGCTCATCGTATGGATGGCTGGTAGGCATAAAGATCCAGGAATACAACACAAATGGAAGGCCCATACCCTTTTACCCTTAGTGATGCTCTGCGTCGTGGCCACTGGGAAATGTGAGTAGGAGATTTAGTAATGTTTCCCAAACCAAATGATTTTAAGGATTATTTTTTTCTTCTCCATGTTTCTACCTTAGGACACCATTTACCTTGATTGAAAGGTGTGTGCGTGTGTGTGTGTGTGTGTGTGTGTGTGTGTGTGTGTGTATGCGCGCGCGTGCGCAGAAGAGAAGGTGCCTTGATTAGCTCTCAAGTGTCTTTCTTGGATAATCAATATCATCCTGGCAAAAGCCGGCATCAGCATCCAAGGCCTCACTGTTAGGGCAGCTTTATCAGGCATATTTCCTCAGTCTCTGAATACCCCAAATAGTGTTACCAATGATTTTTCATCCTGGGAGGGTATTTGGATTTGGAAGACCGTCAAAATGTATTTGGAGGCAAGCCTGATAAATAAGCAAGTGGGTGATGAAGCTGAGAAATAGCATATTTAGAGAAGTAACAAAAAACAAATGATCGTAAATCTTTTTTTTTTCTTTTGGCAATGTACATTTTGGAATACGTAAAGTATTTAACACCTCAAAGTGACTCAAAATGGGACTTGAATTTGTTCTCTCTAGAAACTAGAGAATGAGTATCAGAGGCCCCCCTGCTCTCTGAGGAAATGGCTGGTGGGTGGCAATGTTATTTATATAGATGAATAACTTGGGAACTTTGACAATACTCTCATCAGATAAGTGGAGGATATTATTCTTGAGATACAGCCCTCTGGCTCCTTGTCTCCAGTTCCAAATTCTGTAGTAATCACCTGGCCTTCACAGCAAATGTCATTAACCTGGGGAAAGGAAAAAGGAAATTTGATCTACTTGGGCGTACTAGGCAGAGCCTGTCAGATGTGTAGACAACAGACAGCTGTAGAAAAGGTCAAAGAAAGCAAGCACATTGTGGAAACTAACTCTCCCCCTCCCTTCCCCACCAAATCAAGTAGGCTTCCCTTAGACTACAAAGGCATTTTTCTGTACTCTATAAGTAATTACATGTAAAAAAAATTGTTTTCATGCAGTCAAGACAGAATGGAAAGGCTGCAAAAGAATTTTTATTCTTTGCAGTAATCTAAAGTTTTAATTGCGGAAGACATTTTTCCCCCCTCTCAAGGTAAAAACAAACAATATCAGTAGCACTCTCCACCTCCCTTTTCCAAAATCACACCTTATGAATTATATCTTGATTGTCCTCAACATGGGATTCGCTTTTGCCCATAGCTGATGTATACATTAAGAGTAGTTGTTGGTCGCAGAAATATATTAGCCATGAGCTTGACCTGCAAAAGGGAGCAGTATATTAAAAGAAAAGAAAAGAGAATAAAACGACTAAGGGATCAGCAAGCAGGAAGGAAAACAGTCAGTAGAGGAAGGCAGAGTTGAGAGAGGCACTCAAATTTGTCTCGCAGCCCTCAGGTTGACCGTAGTGCTACTCAACTCTCGCTCAACTCTGTCCATTTTAGATGTGCCTTTTACCTGGAAATGAAAACATGTTTCACGAATCTCTTCCCATGGTTGTTCGGAGACATTCTTATTGGCAGATCATAATTATGTGATTATTGGCAGTTATGTAAATTCTTTTATTCTTTACCGCTTTATGTGTTTCTTTCTCTTATTGGTCACTTTTAGACTTTGACTTCTACTTTAAGGCCATAAAGATTTTAGTTTCAGTTCAATAAATCGATTTTGTAAAAATTAAGTAGCAAATCCAATCAAACCAGTGGAATAAGTGTGGAGTCAGTTAGTACAAACTCAAGCTTGAGTGATACCAGCAGGGTTAAGCGCCCTAATTTGTGCATATATACGTATTAAGAGGAAATAGGTTTTTTTTTCCCCACGATAACCCTGCTGTAAAAGAATATCTGATTTTCATACTTGAAGATTTTGAAGAAAAACTTTGCAGATTTTTCATGGAAGGTCATGAAATTGTTATAATTTATAAAATATATTTTATCTAGATGGCATTATCTTTTAAAATAAAAGGGTCTAAAACAGACGTTGACGGGAAGCAGATGGTGAGAAGCAGAATTTTTTAATACAACTAAAAAATTGTAAGGGCTGCGTGAGTTGAACATGTACACGAACTCGTTCCTGTCATGTTTGTTTCTTTAGTGTTTATATTGCAAGCCTTGTTTTCGAGGGTTCTGTCTTCTATATCGGCAAATATTACAGGATTGTAAAGGAGGTGAGAGCAGGGACTGAGTTTTTTCTTTGCTCTGAGAAACCTTGCTCCAAGACGGGAGCCGAATAGTGATGCTGGATGTAGAAACTCTTAAGTTTACATCCTCGTTATGGTGTCTGATGAAGGGGCCTCAGGCCAATGCTTTGGGGTGATTTTGCAGTGCCGTAACGCTAGACTGAACTATTTACCTCTGTTGCCAACATTGCCAAAGACCTGAAATGTGACCTCGTGCAAATTATACAGTGTTTTTTATATTGCAGAAGAATGTTACTGGCTTTAGACAAACATTGCAGTGATCGGCGAAGTTCCACCGATACTTTAAATTTAGTCCTATGGCTCAAGAAAAGAGTCTGGAATTCTCTTCTGTCAGAGGCAACGCACGGCCCATTTTCAGAGCCTTCTTGACTGGGGCTGGTACCCTTTGGGCAAATAGGCAAGTTTTTTTGGTTTCTGGGGAGACATTCGATTCTTGACTGTGATGATGGACCTCGGTACCTCTCTCCTAAAAGGCAACAATTATCGGGGACATTAGAGCCACTTTATCCTCATTTTCACTGTTGCCAAAGGTAGATAAGTCACCCTGTGGTGGTCTGGCTCCACTCCCACTGCAGCAGTATATTAAAGGATGTTTTTCCGTCTAGATCCTTGTGCGTTGAAAGGGAATTGAAGATGAGTCCCCTGACGGGGGTCACATGAATGCTAATGAAGGAATGTGGCTATGTCCAATTAAACCTGTTTTCCTTCTGCTGCTTTATGGGGAACAGATAAGGAGCTGAGATCTCCCTGCCACGAGGTGTGAACGGCAATGGGTGTGAGGTCAAAAGTCTTGGGTTTGGGGACACTGTTTCGCTGTGAGACCACAGGCAAATTGCTGAAGCCCTTTGTGTCTTCGTGGTTTTTTTTTCATGTGCCGAGTGAGAATCAATAATATCTTCTCTAGCTGTGTCACAGTGTTGTGAAAGTAAGGTGGGTGCAAAATGCACGAATGGGTTGTGTACCGTGACCCTCGTATGAGTGTTGGTATTTACTGGTTACATGTCCTTGGCTGTAAGCCCTAGCATTGACTCTTGGCTGACTCAAGTTAGAAGGAATTTATTGGAAGGATATCAGAGGCACACAGAATTACCAGAAGTCTAGAAGACCATGCTGGGATATGGCAGGAAATAGGGCAGCACTAGAGGCGAAGAAGCACGATGCTCTAGAATTCCCTGCAGGAACCGTCCTTGGGGATGGAGGGGAGATTTAGTCGTTTCCAGGATCTTTGACCTTATGCTCAGATTTAAATACTGGGGAAAGGACCTCAATTTGTCTCAGTCTGTATTGTGGTCTGATCCCTTGGGCTCGGGAAGGGCTTGGCACCCGATTATTGTCCCAGCAGATTATGTCCAGTGGAGAAGCCATTTCCCAGAAGAAATCAAGAGTCCTGTTAGAAAAGGAATGGATACTGGACAATCTCAAAATCCACAGTGAAAACTCGGCGGTGCTTACGTCCCCGGTGTGGGATATAAAATTTACACATTCAAAGTCAGTGACTCTGAGCCCCTGTTCCCTGTACTGGGGGATGATCTTTTTCTTCTTCTTCTCCTTCTTCTCCTTCTCCTCCTTCTCCTCCTTCTCCTCCTTCTCCTCCTTCTCCTCCTTCTCCTCCTTCTCCTCCTTCTCCTCCTTCTCCTCCTTCTCCTCCTCCTCCTCCTCCTCCTCCTCCTCCTCCTCCTCCTTCTCCTTCTCCTTCTCCTTCTCCTTCCTGGGTTTCACCTGACAACCTTCCAAGAACAGTAATGATTGCTCAGACCCAAGAGTGAATTGTGAATACCACAGCCTCAGGCAGAGAAGAGAAATCTGAGATGTGGCTTAGCCTAAGGAAGAGTCCTGTTTTGGGGTTGTTGATGTTACCGCCCACTGTAATGCTGTTGAAATCTAGATGGTCTAACTTGTCTGGACCTCACCTTCTTTG